>NC_079443.1:12770974-12924711 GCF_903798145.1 Danio aesculapii | reverse complement strand
AACTGGACTTTTTCCCAAGATTCATAGTTTAATTTAAATGCGGGTCCCCAGAGTTCACAGCCATACAGCAGGACTGGCTTTACAATGCTGTCAAATATTTTCAGCCACAGTTTAATGGGCGGGTTAAATTTAAAAAGGGTTTTTTTAATACAATAAAAAGCCCTGCGTGCCTTAGCGGTCAAGTCTTTTAGGGCTTGACCGAAGTGTCCAGAAGCTGTGATTGTCAGACCCAAATAACTATAAGAGGTGACGTGCTCAAGAGTTGTTCCTCTGATTTTAAAAGTGTGCCTTTTTTTGTCAGTCAGACGAGGTTTTTTACTAAAGATCATGATCTTGGACTTCTGCATGTTAATGGGTAATGCCCAGTCTGTGCTGAACTCCTCCAGGAGGAGAGAGGTATGGTGAAGACCATCTTCATGAGGAGACAGCAGCAGCAGATCGTCCGCATACAGGAGACATCTAATCTCTCTGTCCTCCAGGCTCAGGCCAGGACTACAAGACTTCTCAAGTGCTGATGCCAATTCATTGATATAAATGTTAAATAGAGTCGGGCTGAGACTGCAGCCTTGACGGACTCCTTTACTCTGAGTGAAATAATCAGTCCGCTTATTGTTTATTTTTACACAACACTTGTTGCCATTATAAATGTCCTTTATTATGTCATAAGTTTTTCCACCAACTCCACTTTGTAAGAGTTTTAGGAAAAGCCCATTGTGCCACACCGAATCAAAGGCTTTTTTAAAATCAATGAAACAGCCGAATATTTTCCCTTGTTTCGTCTGGTGGACATGTTTTTGTATGAGTGTTTGGAGTGTGTAAATGTGATCTGATGTTCTCTTTTTAGGCATAAATCCAATCTGACTATTATTTAAAATCTTGTTTTCCTGGATGAACCCAATCAGTCTATCATTAATGATTGAGCAGAATAATTTCCCCAGGTTACTACTCACTGTGATGCCCCTATAGTTATTTGGGTCGTACTTCTCACCATTTTTAAATATTGGCGTGATCAAATTCTCCTTCCAAATTTCTGGAAAATGTCCCGAATCTAACACGAGGTTGAATAATTTCAAGACAGCGTTTTTTAATTGAGGACTGCTGTGTTTCAGCATCTCATTAGAGATTCCATCTGAGGCACAGGACTTTTTATTTTTTAGAGTTTTTAATTTTTCTGTTAACTCATTTAATTGTATTGGGATATCTAAATAGTTTTGCTGATCTTTAATAGTATTTTCTAATATATGTAATTGGGAGGTCAGATGTTTTTGTTTTTGGGTCAATTCTTTTTGTGAATAGAGTTTTTCGAAATGTTTGCTCCAGATTTTTGGGTCTTGAATGGGAGTTTGTTTGGATTCTTTGGATTGATTTAATTTTTTCCATAATTCCCAAAACAGATTTTGATCAATAGCCTCCTCAATTTGATCCAATTTTAACTTCATGTGATTAGCTTTCTTTTCTTTTAATAGTGATTTATACATTTGGAGGGTTTGTTGGTATTTTCCTCGTGTGTGTTGGTTTGTAGGATCTCTGTGTTTTTTATTTGACAATTGTCTCAATTCTTTTCTTGTATTTTGACATTCTTTGTCAAACCAGCCAGCTGTAGTTTTTCCTTTTTTAGATTTGTAATTCAGATTTTCCTCAGAGTTTTTTGGGCAGCTTTGAAAAAATATTGGTCAGCTGTTCGGTTGCTAAACTTATAGTTTGTTCCTCTTTACCAAATGGAGTCAGTATGAATGCATTGATCATGTTCTCCACTTGAGAGTTGTGGAGCTCTGCTTCATACTGGGCAGCACTGTCTTTACTCCAGATTAATTTAGGTGGCAGGGGATGCAGTTTTATTTTTTGTTCTGAGAATAGACAGGCCTTCTCTGATCTTTTCAGGCTGAGAACAATGTGGCTGTGGTCTGAAAATGGCAGTTGTGGCATCACTGTAAAATAATTAATTATACTGTGGTCAATGTCTGTAATGGCATAGTCTACTGTGCTGACCCCTAGGTGTGAACTATATGTGGGTCGACCCAGAGAGTCACCCTTTGTTCTGCCATTCACTATATACACACCTAGGCTATTGCAGAGCTGCAGGACTTGTTTTCCATGTTTGTTTATGATGTTGTCATAGTTTTGCCGCATTTTATCAAAACATGTTTGATCATATGTGTGTGAGCCAATAGTATATTTGTCACCATCTGAACTAATGCAGTCTGCCTCCTTCCCTGTTCTGGCGTTCAGATCTCCCATTAATAAAACTGAGCCTAGAGACTGAAAATAACTGATCTCTGACTGCAGGATTGAGAAGATCTCTTCATTATAATAAGGGGACTCGTACGGGGGGATGTAGGTGGCGCACAGATACATGTCCTCACATAAACATAAAAGCTCTTTTTTAATTTTTATCCAAATATGTGTTGTTCCTTTTTTTACAGGCTGAATATACTGCCACAGGTGATCTTTAAACCAAACTATAATTCCTCCTGAATCTCTTCCATTTTTAACATTAGGCTGTTTGATTGAAGGGACACATAGCTCTCTGTAGTTTGGGGGAGTGTGGGAATAAGAGTCTAAACGACTCCATGTCTCAAGTAATATAATTATATCTGTGCTATATACAATATTTACAAAATCAGGGTAAGTAGTTTTTCTCCCCAAAGGCTGAAGAGAACATTCCTTGAATGTTATAACTTGGTATTTTAAAGAAGCCATTGAGTAATAGCGCAATTACCAGAATAATGCACGAGTTTATGACCCGAAAAATCAAATCAAATACTAGTGAATACATAGCAATAATAATAATAATAATAATAATAAATTATCAATACAATTCTATAGGTCAATTTTCATGACTATATAAAATTACAATGACTAGATCATTTTACCACACTATATGTTCACTGTAAATTTAAGCTATAAATGGTTGCAAATCATTTTCAGCATTTGTTTTATCTGTGTGAGGTCACCGGGGTCAGAGCTACCTCTGTGTGCCACTACAGTGGAGTAGCTGTCCGCCTGGTTGCCGGGGAGATGCTCAATCTTCTCTTCACAGCTCCAGGGTGTTTTTTGAGCACTATTAAGGGTTGATGCCTTGATAGTTTTTGCGAACAGTCTCATGCCCTCTTGGTGGATGTGTATATGATCATATAGGTGCTGATGTGTGATGTGGGAATGGTTGGCTATATGGACGTTGGGCATTTTAGAACAGATTTTGGTTATCTCCTCGTTGATTGTGTTGATGGACCTCTGTGGGATGTCTCTGCGGGGCAGAAGGGTTGAGATGATGACTTTGGCTCTGGGGAAGATCCTGTTAGCTGTCCTCACTGCGTTGGTCAAGGCTTTGGTGACGTCCACCCTCTGTGTGCTGAGGTCATTGGTCCCAGTGTGCAAGATGATGTGTGTTGGAGCCCCCAGAGCTCCCTCTTGCAGCAGTCTCACAGCAGCCTGAGCTGTGGGACACCAGAACTTCTGCACTGATCTGCCTGCAAACAGCCGTCTGTGGTCGAGGTGGTGGCCGTTAGAGTCACAAAGGATGACGATGTGCTCTTTATTTTTGTGTTCTCTGCTGTTGTTCATGGATGGTGGTTGTAGCTGGTGGATCGTGCTGAGTGCTGCTGTTCTTCCTCCTGAAGCTCTTAGATGTTCGGGGAGACTGATGGGCTACGGGCTAATGGAACTCTGACAGTGGATGTTACACTCTGTTGTTGAGTAGTATTGTGTGGAGGATTTAGCCATGGAAGTATGTGTGTTTGTGTACTGCTGACATGCTTCTGCTGAGTTGTGGAGCTGCGTGTGTTTGTGTCTGACACAGCGCTGCTGATGTGTTATGTGTAGCTGGGCTCTGGTCTCCTCCAGCAGTCCTCTCCAGTGTGTGTCCCGTGTTGTTCTCTTCTGCCCAGTTCCCTCTCTCACTCTCTTCAAGCTCCTGCCGCAGCTCCTGGTTGGCCTCCTCCAGCTGCCTGACGGCTTGAGCAGAGCTTATGTAGCTGCTGTATGCTGTGGTGGTTGGTCAGGTTCAGTAGCTGATGGAGGCTGTTGCTGGTTTGCTCCTTAACAAGAACAACTCCTGCTCCAAATCAGCGACGTTGTCTCTTAGGGGCCTTTATCTTTGGAGAACAGGAGAGCTGGTGTGTCTATGTATTGCAGGAGTCCTGGAGATTATAGGCTCTGTAATGGTGACCGAGGAAGTGCGGGATTCTCTTCAGTCTGTCTCTTGACTTCAGATCTTTTGTATTTTGTGAACCTCCATTTTAAAGTTCTGAAATTCTTCTGGAATTCATTAAGGCTGGATTCTGGTCCTTGGATCATGACTGTAACCGTTGTTGGTAGATGTTATAGTCATTTTGTGTTTGTTGCCATCCTTCCAGGGTTAGGTTGTCTGCCTTTGCTGATGCCTCCTTTTCTCATACATGCCATGGCAGAGCAGAGGACGGTGTGCCAGGCTGATGGGTGTTCAGTAAAGAAGAGCAGGTTACACTGGACTCTGTTGTCTTCTGGTCCAATTGTAGTCAGACAATAATATTTCTGGATTCTCTCTTCAGGATCATTTCTTTCATCCTTTTCTTTTCTTTAACCGATTTAGTTTCTCTTGGATAGATTATCTCCAGCTCCTCTTCATTTTTGAAAAATGCCTCAGCTCTAGGTAGACCCATAGTGTTCTTAACTGAAATAACTGCCGCTGGTGTTAGCTTTAGCCGTTAGCTTGATGTTTAATTGAATGCAGTTTTCAGTTGGTATTAATTTCTTTTTAGAGGTCTTACCTTAATATTCTTCTGCCTCTATTGTTCACAGATGAGTATCCAATAAGTTTAGTCAAGATTTGGGTCATAAAAAACATACATTTCTGGTAAAAATTATGTTGGCTCAGGAGCTGACTTTTTTGCAGACCAACTGCCATTTCGCTCCTCTCTCTCTCTAAAAAAAGCATTCCTACTAGCACTAAATTCTCCGAGCACAAACAAGTTACTTTGTATAACTAGCAACACTCATGAGTGTTGAATACCTCCTACTCAATTTTAAGTCGTTTTGACTGAATAAATGTAGATATTAAACAACTGAATTTTGTAAAGGAAAAGCCTATATTAAGTTCACAAACTTTGGAAATGATTACTTGTTACACTAAAATGACATGTTTTTTTATAAAAGGAAATAGTTCACCACAAAAAAAAAACTAATTTTCCATCATTTATTCAGATATTTTGTAGAATGTTAGAAACTTATCATGTTGGAAGAATGTTTAAAAACTGTAACCACTGACTTCCATATTAGTGGGGGATACTTTGGGATGCAGTGGTTTTCAACATTCTTTAAAATATCTTCTATTCAACAGAACAATAGATTTGTTTGGAGAATGTCAGATGATGGCAGAAATGTCTTCAATTGCAAGTTAAGAACATTAATTATAAACTATAAAAAATTGCTTAGTCCTCCTTAACATTTAGCCAGTTGCTAAGACAGTCCAGTCTATTGACATTATTGGGGGACAATGATGTGGCCAAGGGGTACATCAAAGGCAGGTACCAAAGACTAAAGACTTCTTACAGAGACTTTGGTCACACCATCTCTAAACATTTATTCTAAACAACTTTGAGAGATACAGACACCTAAAGACTATAGAATACAGAATGCCTTAAAGAGACTTTGGACAGTCAGCAATGTCAGATGTTTGCACTTATTGCTAGGAAACGCGCACAACACACACACACACACACACACCACACACACACACACACACACACACACACAGACAACATGCTCAGTATAGCGCACCCCGGTGAGCGAGGTAATCCCTTCAGATGCATCAACACGTATGATCGCGTTCATCACATTTACTTAAAACTAAACGTTCTAAGTATGGCTGTATTTTACGAGCAAGGATTCTATAATAACAACAACAACAATAATAATAATAATAATAATAATAATAATAATAATAATAATAATAATGCATTTAATTTAAAGATGCCCTTCATGACACTCAAGGTCACGGTACAGGACAGCTAGAACATATCAGTTCAAATAAAAACACAATAAAAGTCAATAAAATACAATACAAACTTTAAAAAAATGCAGTCGGTTAAAGTGAATAAGCTGTTCTAAACAGATGTGTTTTGAGTTGGGTTTTAAATTGTGAAAGAGAGTCTATATTACGGAGATCAGGAGGAAGTGAATTCCAAAGCTGAGAAGCAGAGTGGCTGAAGGCTCTGTTTCCCCATGGTGACAAGGCGGACAGAGGGAACAGTGAGGTGAATGGAAGAAGAAGACCTGAGTGTTCGAGAAGGTGTGGCGATATGAACAAGATTAGCAAGGTAATGGAGGAGCATGATTGTGAATGGCTTTAAAAGTGAGAAGTATTTTATAATTAATTCTGAAAAAGATGGAAGCCAGTGAAGCTGTTGTAGAATGTGTGTGATGTGACAGATAGAGGGTTTTTTGTGATAATATTGGGCTGCAGTGCTTTGTACCAGTTGTAATTTATGAAGAGTTTTTTAGGGAGGCCAAACAGAAGGGAATTACAGTAATCTAAATGGATGTGACTAAATTATGAACAAGAATGGCAGCTGAATGAGGTTGAGGGAAGGGACGAAAACGATTTATATTTCGAAGGTGGAAATAAGCAGACTGGGTGACATTATTAACATGTGCAGTGAATAAAAGGGTGCTGTCAAAGATGACCCCCAGACTTTTAACATGAAGGGAAGGGGTAATGACAGAATCATCTGTGGGAATGGAAAAGCTATTGATTTGTTTAAAGTGGATCGTGTACCTATAAATAAAAGTTCAGATTTATTGTCATTTAATTTCAGGAAGTTTGTGATGAACCAGGATTTGATGTCTGCAAAGCAGTTAGTAAGGGATGAAGGTGGGAGTTTGTGGTTGGGTTTGGTTGATAGGTAGAGCTGGATGTCATCTGCGTAGCAATGAAAATGAATTTGGTGTTTGCGGAAAATATAACCTATGGAAGAAGATAGATTATAATATAGCAGGGGACCCAAAACTGAACCCTGGGGCACACAGTAGTGATGGGTACTGATGACAAGGTGAAAGACTTTAATTGAATGACTGAGTGCGACCTGAGAGGTATGAATGAAACCAGCTTAGAGGTGTTTTATCAACCAATGCCAATTTGAAGCGAGTTCTGTCCAGAAGAATGTTATGTGAGATTGTGTTGAAGCCGCACTTAGATCAAGCAAAGAAAAATGGATAGTGAACCAGAGTCAGCTGCTAGGAGGAGGTCATTAGTTGATTTTGAGAAGAGCAGTTTCAGTGCTATGGAGTGGGCAAAAACCAGACTGGAATTGTTCGTATAAGTTATAACAGGAAAGATGGGTGTGAAGTTGAGCAGCGACTGTTTTTTCAAGAATTTTGGAGATGAATGGAAGTTTGGAAATAGGACGAAAGTTATTGAGGTTATTGGGATCTAAACCAGGTTTTTTTTTAAATTGGAGTAACAGCAGCAACTTTGAGAGAGGAAGGAACAATACCAGTGGTTAGAGAGGAGTGAATTATGTCAGTGATGAGAGGTGACAGGGAAGGGAGTATGGCCTTTATAAGAGCAGTAGGTAGGGGGGTCTAACCTGGCAGGTAGATGGTTTGGATTTAAGAATAAGACTACATATTTCAGTTACTGAGGGTAGAACATATTCTGAGAATGAATGAGAGGGGGTGAATATGACTTGGACAGATGGATTCAAAACAGAAGTGGACAGAATTTGCTGATAGATGTGTTCAATTTTTGAAGAGAAAAATCAAGCTAAGTTGTTACAGAAATCCACGGTATATAGGTTTGGAGGAAGTGAGATGGAGGGTTTTGTTATGTTAGTAAAGAGAGAAAAGAGGGCTTTAGAATGGCCTTCATTGGAACTGATTACAACTGGAATAGTAATGTGAATTTAGCTGCAGAAATAGTAATCTTTATAGTAATGAAATGTGATTTTGCATAAATGTCCCTGTGTACAGTGAGATTGGTTTTCCTGTAGAGTCTTTCAAGCTGACGTCCTTTTGATTTTAATTGTCTAAGAGCAGGAGTGAACCACGGTGCAGACAGAGTAAATGAAACAATCCTGGTTTTTAGTGGAGTATGATTATTTAGGAGGTTATGAAGGTTATTGTTGTAGTGAGAGAGCAGTTCATCTGGTGTATAGACAGTCAATACTGAGAAGGCTGTTGATTTTAGAAGATAAAGTGTCCAAGTTGATTTCGTAAATTTTTCGGAATGATATTGTGCTTGAAGGATTACATTTGGAAAGTGAGAGATTAACACTGAATGAAAGAAGTATATGAGCAGAGAAAGGAAAGGAGTTAACTTTACAGTTATCAGGTGTAACACCAGAACAGCAGATCAAGTCCAGAATATGACCTTTATCATGTGTGGGAAAGTCTACGTATTGTTGAAGTCCAAAACTATCTAAACAGGATGTGAAATATTTGGTGAGAGTATTGTAGTTATTGTCCGTATGAATGTTAAAATCTCCAAGAAGTATTATGTTGGGCGAGAGTGTAGAAAGATGAGTCATGAACGCTGTGAAGTCAGCAATAAATTTGTTATTTGGCTTTGATGGGTGGTACAAAACAGCAATGATTGTGGGAGTTGGTCCAGTGAGCTGACACACAGTTACCTCAAATGATTGGCAGTTAGGAACGGTAACTGACGCGATCCTCCATTTCTCGCGGTGAATTATCACGAGACCGCCTCCTCTGCCACAGTCACGCTGTCGAGAAAATATAAACAAACCCCGGTGGAGTAGCATCATTTAGGGAAATAAAGTAATTTGGCTGCTAAGTTTCAGTTAGGCATAAAAAGTCAAACTTAAGGTCAGAGAGGAGGTCCTGCACAAGATACCCCTTACTCAAAAGCTAGCGGATGTTAAAAAGACCACAGTTGACATTTGTGCTGGGTTTGACAGCTGTGTTAGCCAACCTGGTCAGGCGGGGTTAACACACTGTGATCAGTTCGGCAGTGGAAATTCCTCTGTGGACGTCGAGAAGTTGACCAAAATTACTTTATGGAATTGGTTTCGTCGTATTGAAAGTTCAGACGAGAGCCACGGTGGATTTAATTCCCTTGAGGCAAGTGCAGGATGTCCCGGTGCTGAAGCAGATAAGGTGAAGGTGGATTGTGTGGATATAGGTGGAATTTCAGAAGTTTGGCTGCAGTATACTGGAGCAGCGCTGTCGATGGATGATAGACACACAGGACAGTCCAGGCAAGCAGAAACCACACACTGTTAATCCACATCGTTGTCATTGAAGATTGTGAAAACAACATAAAATACCCGGAGTTCTGACACAGCAACCTGAAGCAGACGCTTTACAAATGTTGCATGTAAGGGAAAACACATCAAACTTAATGAAACATTTGAGGATGCGTGGAATCAACTTAAAGGCAGAGAAATGAGCTGTCTTTGACAGCTTGCGACATCATCTGGTATTTTTACTAAATACATTTACATGGACACCAATACTACGATTTTATGATTAAGATACTCTGATTAAGAGTCTACCATGTAAGCAGTGATTTTGATTACCTTAAAGGACCACCCAAGTCCAGAAAATGCAGAGGTTTTTCTTTCCGTTCGCCATGCGGTATCAAATTCCATTAAACAGCACTCTTCCAGTAGTCCTTACTTCATTTTTTTATCCAATAATTGTGACGGGGCATGAAAAATATGTTGCTGAATGAAAGTGAACTGCTGAACTGCAGTTAAAGTCTCAAGATTAAAAATGAAACACTCGAAATTGCATGAAACTCTGGAGGAAACGCTGGATAGCCTAGTAATGCGACATTAATTGTTTTATACTGAATCTTTCCTTCTAAAAGCGCTTCCTTGGTCTTATCCATATTTCTTGCATGTTAAACACACGTCGACCACAACAGGAAATAAAAAAACTACAACTGCAGTACATGCAGTTACTATATATATATATATATATATATATATATATATATATATATATATATATATATATATATATATATATATATATATATATATATAATTTCCAATACATTAACATGCGTATAATGGTGTTTAAAATGTGTCGGATTCTGAATAGGTCTGGGACTTAAAGATTTGGGGTTTTACAATAAAAGTAAATTGGTCTCCATCTTCCTCTTGTGGTTGGATATTTTTTAGTGCAAAATGGTACTGTATTCCTCTCATGGCGCTCTCTATAGCATTGATTATGTTTATGGTAGTTGAATTTTGTGACTGTAGTTCTGGAATCCATCTGTTACATTAAAATTCCAAGTATTTTTAGTTTTGCATGTAGAATCTTCATGTTCTTTCTTCATGTTTACACTGGCTATAAGCAAGTAAAAGCAAAGATAAATGACAAAATGTCAATTTTAAGAGGGTAACTTTTATAAAATAACCTAACTAGATAGTTATACATAGCACAGTAATTAAATAAATACATTCATAGGCCACTTTTTTTTTGGAAATAACTCTTTCATCTTCTTAATGTGAATATCTAACCAACTGATCACATGTAAA
This sequence comes from Danio aesculapii, assembly GCF_903798145.1. Lineage (NCBI taxonomy): Eukaryota > Metazoa > Chordata > Actinopteri > Cypriniformes > Danionidae > Danio > Danio aesculapii. The sequence continues at coordinate 12,914,227 of NC_079443.1, read as the reverse complement.
CAACTAGAACTGGTCAAGAAGATCTGCTGTACAATACTGTAGTTCAAATCGAGCATCAGAACGAAAAAGAGCGACTATTCAAATGGATAATTCCCCCCAAAACGAAAATATGTTTAAATATAATCATGTGAAAACATTCATGAATTTCTTTCTTGGCAACGCAGTGGTGCAGTAGGTAGTGATGTTGCCTCACAGCAAGAAGGTCACTGGTTCAAGCTTTGGCTGGGTCAGTTGTCGTTTATGTGTGGAGTTAGCATGTTTTCTCCGCATTGTGTGGGTTTTCTCCGGTTTCCCCCACAGTCCAAAGACATGCGGTACAGGTGAATTGGGGTAGGCTAAATTGTCCGCAGGGTATGAGTGTGAATGAGTGTGTATGGATGTTTCACAGAGATGGGTTGCAGCTGGAAGGGCATCTGCTGCGTAAAACATATGCTGGATAAATTGGCAGTTCATTCCGCTGTGGCAAACCCCAAATTATTAAAGGGACTGAGTTGAAAAGAAAATTAAATTAATGAATGAATTTCTTTCTTCTGTTGACACAAATTGCTTTTGAAGAAAACTGAAAATCGGTAACCATTGACTTACACAGTAGAAAATTTAAAATCATTGCTTACCAGTTTCCAGCTTCTTTCAAAATATTTTAAAGAAAGTAAATCAAACAATTTTGTGACAAGCACAGAGTGAGTAAATGATGAAAGAATTTACAGTTTTGAGTGATTTAAACTGGGTCCCTTTAAGTAATTTAGAATGTAAAGTATTTTGATTTTGTACACAAACCATTTCAAGGGTTTACAGAGAATGGTTTGGGGAGAAACAAAATTAATACAAATACAATAAGCCAATGTTCTGTGGGCAAAAAGAAAAATTACTTGTTGATGCCAGAGGTCAGAGGAGAATGCACAGACTCATTCAGTTTAATTGAAAGGGAGCAATAACTTGAAATAACCATTCAATAAAACCAAGGTATGCGAAAGGCAGAATAAAGTGGCCATTGAGTGAATGACACTACACACTCTTGTTATTTCCTACTACAGACACTAGATGGAAGCAAAAACATACAGTGGAAAAACATGCAAGAGTTCCAATAAGTACAAGTCAACTTCTCTTTAGTTCTTCAGAGGTTTTCACGTATAACTATTCATATTCTGATGAAAAACGATTTATTTTAACTGATTTTTAACTACTTAAACAGATAGTTCACCTAAAAATTACAATTCTGTCATATTTTACTCACAAGTAAGAGGCTCATAGTTTGCAACCACTTGATGGGAAGTAAATAATGAGTAAATAAAAAATATTTGGCTGAACTATCCCCTTTAATGGTGGTGCCATGGGGTTCAAAGTCTAGATTTAAGCACAGGCTGTACCTTGCAGTGAGTTGGCGCCGTTGACCATGTTGGCATGAGGTACACTACAGGTCTGCAGGATGCGGGTCTGGGAGATGCTGGCAGAGAGCATTTCCTTGCTGGAGATGCACCACAAACACACACACCGCACTGTCATTACACTCACACACACACAACTTCAAGCTTGCATTCTTGTGTGTGTTTATTATGCGCCATAATGTTAATGCGTAGAAGAGCAATGGTTGACGCAGTTGCAACTTGACGTACCTGCCATCATGCCGTAGGTGGTCTGCTGGTTGCTATAGTGACATGGGGGCATCGGGTAGTGGAGGCTGGCTGATGCATTGCCCAAAGCAGAAGTGGACAGGTGCATATGGGAGCGCTTGGATGACTGGACCAATGGGAGACCTGAGGGGGACTAAAGAAAGACAATAATATAAGTTATACTTGAGACAGATAGATAGATAGATAGATAGATAGATAGATAGATAGATAGATAGATAGATAGATAGATAGATAGATAGATAGATAGATAGATAGATAGATAGATAGATAGATAGATAGATAGATAGATAGATAGATAGATAGATAGATAGATAGATAGTTTTAGCAGGACTAATAGAGGAACAAATTATTCGATTTCATAGTTAATTATTAAGATATAACTTTAGTTTTTTTTCTGATTGCTTAAGCACAATTTTGAAATTAAGGCTTCATTTTGTCAAAACACTACACACAATTTACACATCCCCCACACACACACACACAAACAGCAAAACACATCAGAAACTTTTGCAAAAGGGAACACTTTGTCTAAAACTTTACACTATAAACAAAACACAATTTTAACAGCGTACAGAACACACATGCCTCATTCAATATAAATCTGTTTGCTTCATTTACACACTGCTGTAATCAATCTTAAACCACTCGTATCATTTTTTAACTGACTAATACTGATATAATCAGGATTTGAGAGATATTGCTGTAAAAAACATGAACATACTGTATTCAACAAACAGTGATAGACTGATAGCTAAATATTGCCCTATCCTAACAAACCATACAACAATATAAAGCTTATTTATTCAGCTTTCTGGTGATGTATACATTTCAATGTAAAATAAAAAATCCATTCCCTGTCTCCTGTTTACCAATCTTCCTCACTTTCTGCTTTCTCTTCCATACTGCAACATTGGCTTATTTATTGGAAATTAATATTTATAGCTCCTGTAAACATATTTATTGAAGACTAATATTAATAGCTATACTACTGTAAACATGTTTATTGAAGACTAATAGTTTATATGTATTGCTTTTTTATTGTGGTTACAGCTGATTGGTGTGTCTACAGTTTCTTAGCAGTGTGTGTGCACACCTGAGGGATGTGTTTAACCAATGGTTCATGTGTGTGTTCATTTGAAATTGCAAGGAAATTCCATTATGAAAAAATTCTGTGTCAAAATCATCCAAGTGTGTTTAGTGATTTGCATATCAACTGTGTAATGATTTGCAAAAAGTGTGAAGCTGACAATGTGCTTACGTTGTGCAAGTCTAGCCTTGTGTTTTGCTCCTTGAGTGTACTATTTTGCTAATTGTGGGAAAAGTTAAATTTTTAGTGTGTTAGCAATCATGAAAAACTTTAATTAACACGAGGATATGCATGATAAGATCAAATTATGTTCAGAGCATAGTTTAAAATAGACTGACCATCAGTTAAACTATAGTAGGCTATAAGATAACACACACAGTTGTCTAATTAAATAGGCTATTAAATACACAGTTGGTCACTTAGGCCTATTACAGTTTTTTTTTCTAATTGCTTAAGTACAATTTTGAAATTAAGGCTCATTTTGTCAAAACACTACACACAATTTCCACATCCACACACACAAACAGCAGAACACATCAGAACTTTTGCAAAATGAAACACTTCCTTCAAAACTTTACAACCACTATAACAAACACAATTTTGACACCGTACAGAACAGACACGTTTCATTCAATATAAAATCTGACTAATACTGATACAGTCTGGGTTTCAGAGGTATTGCTATAAAGTGCATGAACATACTGTTTTTACCAAACAGTGATAGACTGATAGCTAAATATTGCCTTATGCTAACAAACCATACAACAAATGTAAAGCATATTTATTTAGATTTATGGTGATGTCTATCATTCAATATAAAAAAAAAAATTCCCATCCACTGTCTCCTGTTTAACAATCTTTCTTTGTGCTCCCCTTACATACTGCGATATCGCCTTCCATATTTATTAAAGAGTAATATTTATAGCTATACTACTGTAAACATATTTATTGAAGAGCAATATTTATACCTATTGCTTTTTATTGTGGTTCCAGTTGATTGGGTGGTCTACAATTTTGCAGCAGTGTGTGTGCACACCTGATGGCTGTGTTTAACCTATGGTTCATGTGTGTATTCATTTGAAGGCCTTTGCTTTGAAATTGCAAGGAAATTCCATCATGAAAAATATGTGTCAAAGCATCCAAGTGTGTTTGTTTTTGCAATCACTGTGTGTAATGTTTTGCAAAAACGGTGAAGCTGGACAACATGCTTAAAGTTTGTGCAGATCTGGCCTTGTGTTTTGCTCCTTGAGTGTTAGGTTTTGCTAATTGTGGGAAAAGTAACATTTTAGTGTGTAAGCAATCATAAAAACTGTAATCTATTCCCAAAAAACCGTACTGAAAGAAAAAAGCACAAGAAAGAATACCACTTTGAAACAGAAACTTATTTTATCTACGTGCTTTAATTTTAAACAGTTATTTAAGATTTTTTTGTTACAAAATGTTTGTGAGTTAGTCTACTAGAGAAATTTTATGTCAGCATGGGATTTGAGCAGTGTTAGTTTACAGGTGAGCATGAGCGAATCTTAACTTAGTGGAGTGCACGACCATGGAGCTGAATGATTAGCGAAGTGTCATATCGCTCAGCTCTGCTCAGCTCCGCTCACATGCTCTGGCTGCTACAGTATATCAGTCCAGTATGTTTACTCTTGCATAACTGCCCCCCACTGGTCATGTCTTTCTTGTGTTAGATCATTTTGTGCTGGCCACACAGTACTGCAGCACTACTGTGTGGTCACGTTCATGCACTAGTGCATTCTCAGTAGTCACATCTGTAGAAGGACGGACGGACGGACAGACGGACGGACGGACGGACGGACGGACGGACGGACGGACGGGCAGACAGACAGACAGACAGACAGACAGACAGACAGACAGACAGACAGACAGACAGACAGACAGACAGACAGACAGACAGATAGATAGATAGATAGATAGATAGATAGATAGATAGATAGATAGATAGATAGATAGATAGATGTTATCTGTTGATCGTGATTTGTTATTACATCAGGATTCAGAAACTTTCAAAATAACATTAAATGCTCTGAACAACATTGAAAAATCTAAAATATTGAATGGGCAATTCCAATCTGGGCTAAAATATTTGTCAGCTTTGGTAATTTTTGCCCATTGTGCTATGGAAGCCACTAAATGGTACAGATGTCCAACTGAAGACCTACACACAATTTTGCAAACACGTTCTGTGGTTACAAAGGAGTATCTATTGACATTCCTATCTCAAATTCTGGATGCAACCAATAAAGAGTCCCACAAAATCACTGCGGAAATACCAATCACTGAAGAGCAGATCCATCAATGCACAGCTCAAATCAACACATCACTAAGCAGTTTCCATCCTGCTTCTCAACTAGAAATCTAAATGCGTCAATAAATCGAGCAAGCATTTTGTTTTGCGCCTTTTTAAAAGAAGTCTTAAGAGATAAACAGACAAAAAGAATAGCCCTAAACTAGAACAGTCACCAAATAGACAGAAATAAATGATTACACATGTGAAGTCTGTAATCTGTGAGTAATTACTAGTTTTAGGCTATTTGCTATACTCTTTTGCTAGACTCTATTGCTAGACTCTGACAGCACATGGACCCAAGATTCTTACAGAAATCAGTCAAGTTTGGTTAAGGAAAAATCATGGTTTGTTGTTACATTCAGTATGGGGGCATGCAGGAGATTTGCAGAGTGGATGGCAACATCAACAGCCTGAGGTATCAAGACATTCGTGCTTCCCATTGCAATACAAACCACAGGAGCGGACAAATTCTACAGCAGGACAGCACTCCTTCTAATACGTTAGCCTCCACATCAGTTCCTGAATACAAAGAGTCAAGGTGCTCCAGGATTGGCTAGCCCAGTCCCCTGAATAAACATTATTAAGCATGTAAGGGGTAAGATGAAGGAGGAAGCACTGAAGATGAATATAAAGAATCTTTATGAACTCTGGGAGTCCCACATGAATGTCTTTTTTGCCATTCCAGATGACTTTAGTAATACGTTATTTCAGTCATTGCAGAGATGTATGGATGCAGTCCTCCAAGCTCATGGGATTCATACACAATATTAATTCTTGTTTTCACTGCACAATAACTTTATATTCTATACTGTACATTATTTATGTGGTTATTTCATGGGTATCTACTAGTAAAAAATGCCAAAGTTGTTGTTGATTTATTCCACTGCGGTGACTGCTAATAAAAAAGGGAACAAGCTGAAGGAATGTGAGTGAGCGGATTTGAAGAGTATCTCTTGATTGGCAGAAAGAAATCCAGACCAAATATTGACTCAGTGAGCATCGCTTAGCCATGGAGACTGGCAGATACAGAAAGACATAGTTACCCAGGGTGACAAAGAGTGTGTGCTCACCGTTGTACAGCAGGTGAGGTTATTCAGCTTAAATAATTAAAATATGACTTTAAAATAACAGACCTCTACATAAACAATTTCAGGCACTGCTAGGTGAAGAAAACACAGCAGTATTGAATGCTTTCTGAGAAACAGCAAATGAATGTGTGGATCTGATCAGTGTTTTTCTTTGTTTTTTTTATATGGAGTGAGTACAGTAAATATTGAACACATCATGATTTTCCTTGGTAAATAGATTTTTTAAATATGCTGTTGATGAAATTGGCCCACATTTTGGTAAAAACTCAAACAATGCAAACATACAAATAAACTAAAACAAACAATAGAAAAAAAAGAAAATTTGTTTAGCATAACGATGAAACAACAATGAGAGAGTATTGAACTACTGAAATGTATTTTATACTTTGGATAAAAGCCTCTTTTAAAAAATAATGACTGCTTCAAGATGTCTCTTGTATGAATAATGGAGTCGCATGAATTGCTCAGGTGTGATTTCTTTTTTTAAGACTTCAACAGAGTCTTCAAATCTTGATGGTTTTGTGGGTTTCGTCTATAAACTCTGATCTTTAGTTCTTATTTTCTACTGGATTCAGGTCAGGTGATTGGCTGGGCCATACCAGCAGCTTTTTTTTCTTTTCTAAAACCAATAGAGAGTTCTTTGGCTATGTTTGGGATCATCGTCTTGCTGTAATGTTCACCCTGGTTTCATCATCTGGTAATGTAGGTATTGTGACCAAAGCTCAATCTCCTTGGCTGACTCAGACAACAGACAGACATAAAGGAAGCAGATCTCATGTAACGTTTGTGAGAAATACTACAGTATGAACTTTACCAATGAGTATTTGATACATTTGTTGTGGAGTTGCAACGATGAGTCACATACAATGTCGTTACAAAGTTCTCGCACACACACAGATACCACACACACACACACACACACACACACACACACACACACAGTGGACACACACAAACAGACAGCGTGTGCACTAGCTTTGCACTGTTTTTGCATGCAAATGTGGCAAGATACATGTTAATATCCACTGCTGTACGGATATACGTTTTGTTAATGTACAAAATAAACCTGATTTAACGTCCACAAACTGGGATTAAAGCGTCTTCTTTTAGAATTGTACTGACACGCGGCTGTGCTGATGAAGTAAAGAGGATAAAATCCCTGTAATTCATTACACAAATGCATTGCTTTAAAAACATTTTAAACTTGTAAAACTCACTCTTGAACACATTTGATCATGATTGATGATCCTAGCAAACTGAACAAATCTTTTATTCCTGGTTGCTTTGCGCACGTCTGGTCTTGTTGATTTGATCGTTACTACGGAAACATGTTAATACACATCTGTCAATCAATTTGGTGGGAAGGAAAACCGCACTCCTACGTCAAGTTGCGGTCGGTCTCAAAACCGCTCCAATTGGTTCACCATTTTTATGCTGTTAAATTGAAAAAAAAGGACTGGGTGTGTTTATATCACCCCAATATGACGGTATATACACTATTCCTACACATATGTCTGTCCAAACAGGACAGATTGTAGAGAGTAGCAGAGAGTAGAGAGTAGAGAGTAGATTTTTTCACCTTAGGTGCCCTTTAAGCGTGCTGATAGTGTTGGTGGAGTGTCATAACCCTAGGCTGCAATGCCCATGAGGGACACATGCATCTAGACATTTGTATCTTTTGGACTCCAATTCCCATGTTTATTTGCTTTCTTATTTCTGCCTTGGTTTCAGGTGTGTGTTTTATCTTGTTTGCTTCTGTCAATTTAAGCCACTTTGTTTTGGCTGTGTTTTGCTTTTCATTGTGGTCTGGTTACTTTGTTTCTTGTGTGTCCAGTTCATGACAGGGAGAGCAAGTCAAGCCCCCATAAGGCTAACAGAACAGATCCAGAAATCATGCATAAACAATTACAATAGTTATGAGTTAATGTATTGTAAATGCCAGAGACGTAAGGCTAATTACTATGTACATGGGTTAAATACCTCAAACTGTTATTCAATATGGGTTGCCGGAGTTGGGGATGGTGGAGGAGTGTAGCCAAGAAACTGGTTTTAAGGATACAAATGCCCCTCTGTGATAAATGCTTGAACCTGATTGATGCACATGATGAACAGCTTACCATAAGCTGATGCCAGCATGATTGACGTGTCCTGCCTATCCTTTATTTACACTTCTCTGTATGCTGTAAATTCCAAGCTTTTGCAATATAGCATTTATTACATCTGTGCCAATTAACCAATTTGAACTGAATAGAATTTATGGATCAACAGAAAGATAGATGGATGGACGGGCTGATGGACTGATAGATAAATATGAAATGTGTGTGTATTTATGTAATGCATTAATCATGTATGGCCAAACACCCAAAGCACTTCACAATCATAAGGGAGGTCTCTCCACCAGTGTGCAGCATCCACTAGGATGATGTGACCGCAGCCACAGGACAACAGCGCCAGTGCGCATACCATGTACCAGCTATAGGTAGAGTGGAGAGACTGATAGAGCCAATTTAGTAATTGGGAGGCCATGATGGGTAAGGGCCAAATTTGGCCAGGACACCCCTACTCTTTACGAGAAATGCCATGGGATTTCTAATGACCACAGTGAGTCAGGACCTCAGTTTAACATCTCATCTGAAAGATGGCGCTCACTGACAGAATAATTGCCCCTTCACTGTACTGGGACATTAGGATCCTCAGACCAGTGGCGTCGCTAGACCCAATTCACTGGGGCACGTGCCCCAGTAAAAATCTCCAGTGCCCCAGTAAATGCATTGAGATATGATTTACTTCATATGCAAGTGTATGTATTAAGAGTGGTAATTCCGAAATAAAGACGTTATTCTCTAAGTGCAACCGAACCAACACTGGTGAAAGCAATGTGTTTAATCAAAAAGCAAACTGACGCATCTCCGCGTGTGCGCAAAGAACAGGCGCGCCTCTTACACACGCTGCTCTGAGAGTCCCGGTAGTAAATATGCGCGCCAAAAAAGACGGCTACCTGCTTGTTACGCGCCGCTCATTCGTTGTAAAACCAGCATAACAGCTTTTTTGTTTTGCAAGTGGACATAACTAAAGTTTAAACAATATGAAGGTGATCTTACTAAGCATGCCTCAGATTTTTTTTGTATGAAGGAGGGATGACGAGTCAGGGAGGTAAGACTTAACAAACCTAATTATCTGCCATGTGTCAAGTCTACAACAGATAATCCTATAACACATCTTTTTTTTTTTTAATTTATTGAATTGTCAATAGAATTTCATTAAAATGAAATTAATATTAATGCAAAAGTAATTTCTTAAATGATCTTAGCATCACTCCAGTTGTCTTAACATTGTTTTCCAGTTACATTTAAGGTTATTTAGAAGAAGAAGAATATGTATATAAGAATAATAATATGTATATAAAAATAATGTATAACAATAAGAATACTTTTATTTATAATTTATAATTATTTTAAAGATTATGACTTGAGAATATAATTTTACATCAGCGCTGCACTTTTCTCCTTCGCCCTCGCGCTGAGTTCAGGTGACGGAGTTTTGTGAAGTAGTTAAACTATGCTCAGTTTAATGTACAGTGTCAAACTTTCACAGGAATATCAGTATATTAATATAGGCTTTGCTAAAAGGCTGGTCAAATGTCTTTTTTTACAGAAGCTAACAGACGCGCATGCTGCGACCACGGTGATGAGTCAACAATCACAAATATTTTGACTTATTTAAAGTAGGCTATAGGCTATAGCATATAATAATTTTGTGTAAAGACATTCATAAAAATATGTATCTAATATATCACAGGGGTTTGTGTAGCAGCAATTACGGGAGCATTAATTAAATCCTTTTTCCCGTGGAGCGAAACAAACACTGCACAGTTGTGTAGCGGATGGAGATGCATAAAAATATATATTAATTATATATATTTTCGTCTGAAGAAAAAATATTCTTTGAACGAATTTTGTTTTGTATAATTTGTATCTTAGTTTTTGTTGGTCAGTTATTTACAAAATAAACAAGAATAACTAATAAACCTTGAGGTGAAGCGATGTGCCTCAGGGTCCGCTATATGCCGCGGCCAAAACACAAACTGTTCTGTTAAATACAATCGTAATATAAATAAAATAAAAGTGAAATATTCAGTTTCGAATATTTGTTAACTTTGTTAATCTTTGTTAACTGTATGATCAAAATTAAAAGAGCAGCCTATATTATCACTCTTTATGACAAACATCCATTGATTGGTCAGTTTCGCTTTAGTTTAATCAAAGCGTTTGAACTTTTTGATATTTTAGGCAAAGTGGTCTGCATAACCAATGATTGAACTTCTCTACCTGCGACCCACCCATAATTAAACATCATGTAGGCGAGCTGGCTTTTTGATTACCTGAACCATATTAACGGCTGCACCAGCATAACCGAGATCTGTGTATTAATAGCAGCACCAGCAGATATAAGAGAGTTTGTTTCATAACAGCGTTTTATGCTTCTTAAATATCCAATATTAAGAGAGTGACTCCATAAGGTACATAACCTGTGCACACTTGATTATTACTTTAATGTGTAAAATCATGGACGCATCTCACAGTGCAAAGCATAACTTATCCTTTAAATATCCATGCTTAATATGTCATTGATGAGGTCTATCTATTGAAAGGATTACAATATAGGCTATATATGCGCTACATAGCAGGGACGTTAAGGTTGTAGGTAACCCTTTCAGTAGATAGGCCCTGAGGCACATCGCTTCACCTCAAAGTTTATTAGTTATTCTTGTTTATTTTGTACATAACCGACCGACAAAAACTAAGATACAAATTGTACAAAACGAAATGCGTTAATTGTAAAAAATATATGAACTGTATATTTTTGTGCGTCTCCATCCGCTACACAACTGTACAGTGTTTGTTTCGCTCCACGGGAAAAAAGGATAATGCTCCACTGTAATTGCTACATGCATGCGCGTCAGTTAGCTTCTGTAAAAAAAGACATTTGACCAGCCTTTTAGCAAAGCCTATATTAATATACTGATATTCCTGTGCGATTTATATATATATATATATATATATATATATATATATATATATATATATATATATATATATATATTTATTTGTTTTTTATTTTATTTTTTTTAGGGGAAGGGGGGTGGCACGTGCCCCAGTAGAGCTTGTCTAGCAACGCCCCAGCCTCAGACCACAAGTTGAGCACCCCTGCTGAGCTCACTAACACCACTTCCAACAGCAACCTAGTTTTTCCATGTGGTCTACCATCCAGGTACTAACCAGGCTCAGCCCTGCTTAGCTTCAGTGAGTAACCGGTCTTTGGCTGCAGGGTGATATGGCTGTGGACAGACAGACAGACAGACAGACAGACAGACAGACAGACAGACAGACAGACAGACAGACAGACAGACAGACAGATGGATAGATGGGCTGATGGATGGATGGGTTGACAAACATAAACAGACGGATGGATGAATGGATGGATGGATGGGCTGACAGACAGATAGATGGATGGGCGGATTGATGCATAGATAGAAAGACTGACAGACAGATGAATGGATGGGCTGACAGACGGATGGATGGATGGATGGATGGATGGATGGATGGATGGATTGATGGATGGATGGATAGATGGATGTATGGATGAATGGATAGATAGATAGATGGATGGATTGGCAGATTGATGCATACACAGATGGATGGATGGATGGATGGATGGATGGATGGGCTGACAGACGGACGGACGGATGGATGGATGGATGGATGGATGGATGGATGGATGGGCGGGCTGACAGAAAGTTGGATGGATGGATGGATGGATGGATGGATGGATGGATGGATAGATGGATGGAAGGATTGGCTGACAGATGGATGGATGGATGGATGGATGGGCTGACAGATGGATGGATGAGCTGACAGAAAGACAGATGGATGGATGGATGGATGGATTGGCTGACAGATGGATGGATGGATGGATGGATGGATGGATGGGTAGACAGACAGATGGACAGATGGATAGATGAATGGGCAGATGAAAAGGTGGATGGGTGAATTGATGGATGGAGAGATGGGGTGACTGACAGACAGACTGACAAATGGATGGATGGATGGGCTTACAGATGGATGGATGGATGGATGGATGGATGGATGGATGGATGGATGGATGGATGGACGGACGGACAAATGGGCTGACAGACAGACAGACGGATGGATGGATGGATGAATGGAAGGATGATGGATGGATGATGGATAAATGGATGGATTGTCTAACAGACAAACAGATAGATGGATGGATGGATGGATGGATGGGCTGACAGACAGATAGATGGACAGGTGGATGGATGGATGGATGGATGGATGGATGGATGGATGGATGGAATAACAGATGAATGGATTGGCTGACAGATGGGTGGATGGATGGATGGACGGATGGGCAGATAGACAGATGGATGGATGGATGGATAGATGGATGGATGGATGGATGGATGGATCGATCGATCGATCGATGGAATGACAGATGGATGGATGGGCTGACAGACAGATAGATGGACAGGTGGATGGATGGATGGATGGATGGATGGATGGAATGACAGATGAATGGATTGGCTGACAGATGGATGGATGGATGGATGGGCAGACAGACAGATAGACAGATGGATGGATGGATGGATGGATGGATGGATGGATGGATGGATGGATGGATGGATGGATGGATGGATGGATGGATGGGTGGATGGGCTGACAGACAAACAGACAGATAGATGGACAGGTGGATGGATGGATGGATGGATGGATTGTCTAACAGACAAACAGACAGATAGATGGACAGGTGGATGGATGGATGGATGGATGGATGGAATGACAGATGAATGGATTGGCTGACAGATGGATGGATGGATGGATGGATGGATGGATGGATGGATGGATGGATGGATGGATGGATGGATGGATGGATGGACAGATGGACGGATGGATGGATGGATGGATGGATGGATGGGCAGACAGACAGATAGACGGATGGATGGATGGATGGATGGATGGATGGATGGATCGATGGTTGGATCGATGGGCAGATGAAAAGATGGATCAGTGGATTGTGGATAGATAGATGGGGTGACAGACAGACAGACAGACAGACAGACAGACAGACAGACAGACAGAAAGATAAATAGATAGATAGATAGATAGATAGATAGATAGATAGATAGATAGATAGATAGATAGATAGATAGATAGATAGATAGATAGATAGATAGATAGATAGATAGATAGATAGATAGATAGATAGATAGATAGATAGATAGTAGCAATGCCGCCTTTCCTGAAGCTCACTGTCTCATCACTGTGACATTTACATCTAACAACTCCTTTTACAGTAATTTCGAACACAGATTGTATGATTCCCTCCTTCATCGGATGCATCTGAAAATAAAATTACACTCATTTAATAAAGGAAAGCAGGTATGCAAATAAAGATAATAGTTCTTAATATGTGCAGTGACCTCCGGCTGTCAGAGCTGCACAGAACCTTCAATTCAATTTCATTCAGATCAGAGTAAAGCTGTGGGTGATAATCAAACTCCGCAAGCCCTGCTGCATCTTTTTAACCCAACCTCCTCTAATACCAATGTCAAGATGATGATCTGCTCATGTAGGCTGGCCTTTTTAGTAGTGCACGCACAAGATTAGCATTGAAATGATGCTATCCTTTTGATCCTTTAGGAAATACACCAATTGCTTTTTTTTTTTTACGTTTACCAGAAAATGTGTTCAGATATGCTAAAAACATTCCCAGGTTTCACTTTTCCGCAGATCTGAGTTAACCGAGGCCATATGTGCATGAATATAACTGACAAAAAGACATTTTATTTGAAGTTTTGCATCTTCTGGCTCAGAGCCGGAGCTGAATCGCACAGTTCAGTAATTATGCTTAAGAACTATGATTTACCATGACAAACAATGAGCAGGAATTTGACTCAATTCATGGAGTTTCTGACAAAACTTTTACTAATGCTCTCTCGCGTGTGAGACAAAACCCGGAACAAAATAGGTACATGATAATTAGCCATCAAACGTCAAATGTAATAATATGTCTGCTTTGATAATTATCCGTGCAGAAGTAACAGCTGTGCAAATTGAGCTGATTAGCCACGTCTACATAATTTGGACTTATTTCCATAAATTACTGTTTGTCTTGGCCGTCTCTTCTGTGCTCTTGAGTTGCCCAAAATCATCTGACACTGCTTCAAAAAATGGTATCAGTGAAATTTAAAACAAGGGAATAAATTAATACATTTGTTCAGTAAGCGTGGTTGGAAGTATCTATAATGCAACAATACACAATAAATGCTGTAGAAAATGTGTTAAAAGTGTTAAAACAAAAAAAAATACACCACTCACTCTACAATTTCACATGCCTTTTGTTGGGAAACAATAGTTAAAGGCGACACAGTGGCTCATTGGTTAGCACTGTCGCCTTACAGCAAGAAGGTCGCTAGTTCGAGACCCTGCTGGCTCAGTTGGCATTTTCATGGAGTTTGCATGTTTTCCCTGTGTTGGCATGGGTTTCCTCCGAGTGCTCCGGTTTCCCCCAAAGACATGTGCTATAGGTGAATTGAATAAACTAAATTGGCCGTAGTGTATTTGTGTATGGATGTTTCCCAGTACTGGGATGCAGCTGGAAGGGCATCCGTTGTGTAAAACATATGCTGGTTAAGTTGGTGGTTCATTCCATTGTGGAGACCCTTATGAATAAACGGACTAAGCCGAAGAAAAATGAATCAATAACCAATGGTTTTATATGGTTAAAAATGGTAAAGTTCTAAGAGTATTTTTGTAATGTTCTCAGTAAGTTTTAAAACTTTTATTGTGGAAATCTTCTTAGAATGTCCAGATATTAAAAGGTTAATAAATGGTTAATGATAAAAGGTTTATTAAAAGTATAATTCACTGTCATCATTTACTCATTATTCACTTGTCACAAACTTAAATATAAGTTCATAAAAAGCATCACTTGGTAAAAACTACTTTAAATTCACATTCTATATTTTTCATGATTCATGGGTGTTTACTTTTTATTCATTTTTATTTTGAATTGCATTTATGCAATCTTAATCTCAGCTCTAATATGTTTTGGTGTTGAAAATATGCAGGGATATTGAGGGATTTTAACTGTCATTTTTGTAGTTTTAAATGACATTGACTGGCTTGGTCATGTTGATTATGGTACAAATTATGGTAATGAATGATCCTTAACACCATTAACAATACTCAAATAAACAACAGAAAACAACCACAATAAGCAACAATTGTAGAAAAACTTTTTTATCTAAAACTTCAAGTATTTGTTTATATAATAATTCCAAAGGTTTTAAAACTGTCCAGCAGGCACAGGACATCAACATGAAATTAGATTGATGTTGTACACCAGGGACCACCAAAAGTGTTCCTGGAGGTCCGGTGTCCTGCAGATTTTAGCTCCAACCCTAATCAAACACACCTGAACAAGCTAATCAAGGTCTTACTAGGTATACTTAAAACACTCAGGCAGGTGTGTTGAGGCAAGTTGGAGTTAAACCCTGCAGGGCACCGGACCTCAAGGAACAAGATTGGTGACCCCTGTTGTACACCAATGTCATTTGTAATGAAAATCGGGTCGATGTCAGAAACCATCCTCAGTGTCCAATATCAGACAGACGTTTGATTTTGGTCACTTTTCAAGGCAACCTAAAAACAACAAAATGTCGTTGTGTGGACATATACCAATATGACGTCTATCAGACATTGGATTTTGTTTGCCATACCTGATGAATAAGTATTTGACGTCAATATGACATTGGTTTAAGATGTTGGCTCGACGTTGGATATATAAATGTCATTTTACATCATTATTGGACTTCAAAATAAGCATGTCATAATTTTGCCAAAGACAATGCGATCCTGGATCTGATCCTGGAACATCATTTTTGCTCAAAAATGTAATCCATACCTTTTTCCTACCCCCAAACCCAACCATAACTGTAAATTACTCCCAAAATCAGAAAGGAATAATAGTAACCGTAAGCCTAAACTTAACATAAACTGTAAACGTATCCCTTCATTCTCATTGGCTAATTGGAATGCGGTTCCAGGATCAATGTTAATCCAGGAACATGTCCTACTTGCTGAAATCAGGTTGGTGGTCAAAATAACATTGTCCTTAGATGCTGGCGCCCTAAATCTAACCTAATATTAATATCTTATAACGTTACATGTCTGCTGGGTATAACTGATATGAGAGAGGATCATGGAATTTAAATACATTTTGCAGCCTTATTTGATAAAGAATTTCTAACAACCAAAAATGAACTATATTAAATTGGACTTTGTAAGACTGAAAGAGGTCAAACAGGTTTGTGACAAGTAAAGGATGAGTAAATGATGATCGTGACCGAGATAAATCTTTTACAATATCTTGACATTCTCACCTCACAGCAAGAAGGTCACTGGTTTGAGCCTCGGCTGGGTCAGTTGGCGTTTCTGTGTGGAGCTTGCATGTTCTCCCTGCGTTCGCGTGGATTTCCTCAGGGTGCTCCGGTTTCCCCCACAGTCCAAAGACATGCCTTACAGGTGAATTGGGTAGGCTAAATTGTCCGTAGTGTATGAGTGTGAATGTGTATGGATGTTTCCCAGAGATGGGTTGCGGCTGGAAAGGCATCCGCTGCTTGAAACATGTGCTGGATAAGTTGGCGGTTTATTCCGCTGTGGTGACCCCGGATTAATAAAGGGACTAAGCCGAAAAGAAAATGAATGAATGAATCTTGACATTCTCAAAACATTTCCAACAATAACGTTTTTATAACTAACGGAGAACATTAGAAAAACGCTATTAAAACTTAAATATAATGTGAATGGAATGTTCTGTTTTTATGAGAACACAATATAACATAAGACTGAAATGCTTCTACAGGGTAATTCTTGGACAACATATTGCCGTTAAAAGTCACCTTTCTAAACTTAAGTTGTTAGAGCAGAAGCAGATGCAATTGAAAGTGTACATTTTTATATTTCAATTTATACAAAACACTATAGTTCAGTTGTAAGACTGTAAATGCAAATTTACATTATAAAATTTCTGCATAAGTCTTTTTTTTTACATATAAATGTGATTTGCTGCTGCCCTAAAAGGCATATACTATGGAAGAAAAAAGCTTTAGTGATGAAAAATGCTACACATTAATGCTTACATCCACACACGCACACGCACACACACACACACACACACACACACACACACACACACACACACACACACACACACGCACACACACACACACACACACAAGCTCACACACACACACACACAAGCCCACACACACACACACACACACACACACACACTTGTAGATACCCCAATAGATGCAATGATTTTTGTACTGTACATACTGTATATTTTATACATTAATCCTAAACTAAACCCCCACAATCTGCATTTTAAATGGTCAAAATACTTAATTCTGTTGTATTTATGAGCCATTTTCCTTATGAGGACAAAAAAATTCCCCCATGAGTTCAAAATTGACTTGTATTGTTGTACTTGTAGGGACATTTGATCCTCACAATATAAGGATTATAAGGTATACACACACAAATTTGTCATATTGGTGTGTATACTTATCAAGGCCTGATCATAACTGTTTCCAGAATTGAAAATCATAACAAATGTTTCTTCGGCAGTAAATCAGCATAATAATTGATTTCTGAAAGATCATCATGGACTGAAATAAATTGGACTTTTAACCTATTTCACAATATTACTGTGGGTTTGATTAAATAAACACAAATGTCTTGGTAAACAAAAAACACTTCCTCCCTCAAAAATGAACATTGAAAATCATATTCACTTGATATGAGTGTTTCTTATATACTATATAAAAAAACACACATTGCTCAATGGATTATGCTTTTGAATTGTGATATTCCTCCCAAAACATTTCCCCAGGGAGACTTAGATGTGATCTCCGGAAAGGTCATTTCCTCAGAGTGTGAATCAGACAGATGGTGAGTGATGACAGCAGAGATGACTGAAGATAATACCAAATAATATGTGAACTTTGGGGTCATAAAGACTAGGTCGAAAAAGGACATTCTCATAGTCCAGTCTCTCTCTCTTTCATCACCTTGTTCTTGTTCTGTGTTTTTCATAAAAAAAAAATATCTATGGAAAGAATTCCCAGCGGAGCAGAGCTGGCTTCTCAGAGTGGAGATCCATCTATAAAAGACTTTCAAAATTTCCACCTTAGTCCTTATGTCAGTTTTTCATAGGATTATGTTTATTTAGAGAAATCATATTTTTTTTATTTAAAGAAATAACTAATTATAATAATAAATAATTAATTACACTGATCATAAGTGAATTCATTTATAATGCTGTCTATCTATTTATCTATCTATCTCTCTGTATGTATGTATGTATGTATGTATGTATGTATGTATGTATGTATGTATGTATGTATGTATGTATATATATATATATATATATATATATATATATATATATATATATATATATATATATATATATATATATATAATTATTGTTATTAATATTATTAATAATTATTATTATTTCCTATTTATTAGATGATATAAAATGTGTCACAATTTACAAAATTAATTTCTTCGGCTTAGTCCCTGATTTACCAGTGGTCGCCACAACAGAATGTACCAACAATTACTCTGACATATGTTTTATGCAGTGGATGCCCTTCCAGCCATTAAATTACATTCGTTCATTCATTTTCCTTCAGCTTAGTCCCTTTATTCATCAGGGGTCACCACAGCGGAATGAACTGCCAACTTATTCAGCATATGTTTTACACAGCAGATGCCCTTCCAGCTGCAACCCTGTACTGGAAAACATTCATACTCATACTCATATTCAGACTCATTCACTAGAGCCAGTTTAGTTTATTCAATTCACCTATAGTGCATGTCTTTGGACTGTGGAGGAAACCGGAGCACCCAGAGGAAACCCACACCAACACAAGGAGAACATGCAAACTCCACATCTGTGGGGAGACAGTGTGAACCACTGAGCCACTGTGTTGCCCAACATAAATTTATTTTAATGATAAATTAAAAGTATAGTTTAAAAATGTATTGTTAAAAATCAGGGTTATTCTACCAAACAGTGATTTCATAACTCTTCTGACGCTGACATATTCATTAATTCATTTTCTTTTCGTCTTAGTCCTTTTATTAATCCGGGGTCACCACAGCAGAATGAACCACCAACTTGTCCTTCTGCAGCGGTTGCAACCCATCTCTGGGGAACACCCATACACTCTCGTTCACACACATACACTAAGGACAGTTTTAGCTTACCCAATTGACCTTTAGTGCAAGTCTTTGGACTTGTGGGGGAAACTTGCGCACCCGGAGGAAACCCACGCGAACGCAGGGAGAACATGCAAACTCCACACAGAAATGCCAACTGACCCAGCCAAGGCTCAAACCAGTGACCTTCTTGCTGTGAGGCGACAGCATGACCAGCATTGAAATGACATCTTTGTTTTCTTATTTTAAGACATTGCTTTGAATTTAGAAGTCGTTAATCTTTTCCCCCGTTTGGCCATTTATATGTAGCATATATAAACATTATTAATAGTATAGTTATATATAGTTTATATGTATTTTTTATATGTCTTGGAGAATATAAAAGACTTCTTTTAAAATATTGCTTTTAACAAATAAGAAAAAAAAAACTTACATCAATTGACCCAAACAATTGAAACATTTAAAATAAAAATAAATAAATAAATAAATAAATACATTTAATTGTAATGTGACACTACACAAACTGATTTTGAGAATAACAGGTATTAAGGGTTTGTGAATATGAATGAATGAATGAATGAATGAATGAATGAATGAATGAATGAATGAATGAATGAATGAATGAATGCACAAAAGGAAATATGCACAAACCCATCTGTATGGTTAACATTTTTAATTACATTCCAAACCCCCCAACTGTGTTTGTCCACATTTGACCCACATTTGTTGTGTGGTTTTAACCCATTTTTAAGAATTACTATCCATGCTGAAAAAGGCCATAGAAACATATTACCACAAATACCATCAATAGCATTACAGCCCATAAACTTCTACTCATTAAAACCAGTGCAGTTTATTGGTTTCTAGCGTGTTTTAGGTCATATCTAATTAAATTATGCATAGTTTTAAGCCACCAACACACAACCAGACTATTACAGTTTTCATTAAAGCCAATATAATTCCTATTATAACTACTTAAAACCTTTACAAATTCTTTGATGTTTTTCATCGTATCTTTGATTTTCAACAGGGAGTAGAAACCATCAAGGAAGTTTAAACACTAATAAAAGTGCACATTCTAACATATTAAATTATGATTTAGTTAATTTAACATTCCATTACTAAATATCAGAACCAAAAAATATTCAAAGGACCATTATCGTTCCAGTTACAAACAAAACAATTACAGTTTTAAAAACCATTACTAATTCTTTCCACTTTAAATTATTTAAAATTTTCCTATTATTTTTTTTCAGCAGGGATAAATCATTAGCTCTAAAGATGGTTTTATTATTAGCATTTAGCATAACAGAATAATTTAGATCGACCATGCCTGCTGACAAACAAACAAACACAAGAAACAAACAAAATAAAAACAGCTATTAAAATGTATTTGATGGTTTCCACTGCAAATCAAAACACTACAAATGATGAACTTTTTAAAAACCAGTGCATTTTTATTTAATTTTGGACCATACTCCATCAGGACTTAAAGGTTTTAACATGCCTCCAGTAGAGGGCAAAAAATACCAGTTGAGACCCAAATGATCATTACAGTTTCCATAAAAAAGAAAGAAAAATAAACAGTACAATTACCATTAAAACCATTGAAATCATATTTTGACACACAGTACAGTATGTCTCGCAGGCAGGAGTTTTACAGGTACATAAAATTGTTTTTAAAATGCAATAAGTGCAATAATAAAGAACTCTGAGGAGCACAATAATCTAAAAACAAAACATTTTAAATCTGTTTACGGGAATATAAGTTTTTATATTACAATCATGTTTATATTGTATAATAGTAATTGTGCTATAATTTATATTTTGTAAAGGCGTTAATACATCTAATTATTTATTAAAGGTTTACCAGAAAATAAATTAACTTTAATTTTTATTTTTGCTGAAATGAAAGCAGTTTTCTTTTTAAAATGTAAACTGTTTTGAGGTCAATATTACCCCCTTATGAATCTTTCCATGATGACAGTACAAAATATTTTACTAGATATTTCTCAAGATACTTGCTTAAAGTGCAATTTAAAGGCTTAACTAGGTTAATTAGGTTAACTAGTCAAGTTAGAGTAATTAGACAAGCCATTGTATAATGATGGTTTGTTGTATCCTATCAAAAAAAATGTTTAAAGGGGCTAATAATTTTGCCCTTAAAATGTTTTTTAAAAAATTAAAAGCTGCTTTTAATGTTGCTGTTTTTACAATTAAGAAATGCTTAAGATTGTATTATATCACTTTTAAAAATAACTTTACCCAACACTGTCTGAATACATAAATATATAATCAACATTTAAAGTAGTTCAAAACCTTTCATCAAAATTGTCAAAAATATTCAGCAACATCCAGTGTTGTCTTGGGACAAGTTTGAAAAACCTTTTGATCCACTTTAAATGTTGACTGCTGTATAATTCTCCGCACAAGCCATGGTCAGCGAGAGCGATTTTTACCTGTGGAGCAGATGTTGGTGTTCTGATGGTGGCAGTCTGCGGCCGCGCTATGGTGCATCAGCAGCGGGAGGGCAGCACCGGTGTCTCCGCCTAAACCGCTGAAGGAGTCACTGGTGCTGAAGGCCTGGCAGCTCATGACTCCTCATCGGCCGCCGCTGTGACACACGCACAGGGTGACTGCAGGTATTTAAGCAGAGCCCCTCGGACCCCTTCGTCCATGTTAATGAGCCAACAGAACAGCCTCCTGAGGGGAATTAGGACGAAGAGCTGCAATCTGATACGGGCCGCGTTTAAAACTGTGTGGCTTGATTCTAACAAACAGCGACTGTGCCGACAAACCGCGGATTAGGAGATTTAAGGTTAATTAGCTGTGCTTACATTTAAGATGCAAGTGATGAAGACTGCACACTGTAAAATAACAGTAATAATAATAATGATAATAATAATAATAATAATAATAATAATAATAATAATAATAATAAATAAATAAATAAATCTGTAAATTAGCAGTTCTCCGTATTTTGTGAATTGTATTTTTGTTTTTCCCTTTTATTTTTGATTTAAATTGCATTGTGGGACTTTTATCTTTCTTTTAACAAGTTTTAACATTGAAAAGTTCAAAAAAGTTACTTTTATTAACATTTGTAATAGTATAATGTGCTATATTATCTGGGTTGGTATGGGACAAAACCCTTGTAGAAAACTGCCAGTACATTTTTTGTTATTTTGCAAACTAATTTCTCTCTATATTATTTCTTATGCATTATATTATTTCAAACTAAAACACTAAAATGTCACATTGTTAAACTGTAGCATTGAATTTTCAACATCAAAAGTCAACAGAGCTCATGCTCCTATAATGCAACTCACAACGTATATAAACTAAAGCACTTGTGAATCATGAAATATGGAAAAATCTCTGTTAAATAACAGATTTTTTTTTTTCACAGTGTACATATTGTTAAATATATTAATGAAATATTTTGAAGTGTTGATTGCACTATTTTAAGTTTATAATAGGTTTATTATTTGATGCATTAGTAATACATTTGTTGTAGTATTTCTGAGACTTTGGTCATGTTAGCTCAGGTAAAATAAATGATATGAGAAGAAAACATTTGATTTTTAATTATTTATTAGTGGCAGCATGGTGGCGCTGGTTCGAGCCTTGACTGGGTCAGTTGACGTTTCTGTGTGGAGTTTGCATGTTCTCCCCGTGTTGGTGTGGGTTTCCTCCGGGTGCTCCGATTTCCCCCACAGTCCAAAGATATGCGGTACAGGTGAATTGAATAAGCTAAATTGGCCGTAGTGTATGTGAGTGTGTGCTAGAGTTTATGGGTATTTCCCAGTATTGGGTTGCAGCTGGAAGGGCATCCGCTGCGTTAAACATATGCTGGATAAGTTGGCGATTCATTCCGCTGTGGCGACCATAGCCTTTTCTATCCACAAGATGGCAACAGAACTGCATAATAAGCCCTTAGGCTTAGAAGATTATAACAGTCTTTCTAACTACAGCTGGTCATTATTAAACTGGTAAATCATTATTAAACTGGAAAGCATAACTGCCAACACTCCCGTTTTTCCCGGGAGTCTACCGTATTTCAGACCAATCTTCCTCATCCATCCCGGACCATAACTTAATTGTTATTTCTCCCGGAAGACTCCCGTAACTTCAACCCCCAATTTTTTTTTCTTTTGGTACAGTCTGTAAACACCCCTGGGTCACCAACTTTGGTACAGTACTCGATCCCAGTGGCCGTCCAAAACCAGGTATGCTGGTAAGTGATATTCTAAGTCAATCTCTCTCTTTTGTATGTTTTAGTGCTGTATTTATACTGATTTACTCTCATATCAGGAATGTGTGTTGTGTTGCAGGAAAGAAAGAAGCAATGTCCGCATGTGTTTAGCATTTTTTCTTAAAAAAGTGAAACAGTGGCGCAGTAGGTAGTGCTGTCGCCTCAGAGAAAGAAGGTGTCAGGTTCGAGCCTCGGCTGGGTCAGTTGGCATTTCTGTGTGGAGTTTGCATGTTCTCCCTGCGTTCGCGTGGGTTTCCTCCAGGTGCTCCAGTTTCCCCCACAGTGCAAAGATTGTTGGCGGATCATTCCGCTGTGGCAAGCCCAGATTAATAAAGGGACTAAGCCGACAAGAACATGAATGAATGAGTTTATAAAACCAAAATACCTCACTTTAACTCATTTATTTTTTGATTTATTCTTAATGAGAAATACAGCACAAATAACCACTAATGTTCCATGCAGTTTCTCAATTAACATGAGAGCATAAAAAGTGTCATTTTAGTGGACTTTTTATATTAAGTAAAGCACATCAAGCTGCAGATAAATAACAAAACCTCACACTGCTGGCAAAACAAATTTTCTTTTCTAATAGAAAAATATGACAAAAACAAGAGAGCTAATATGCATCTAAAGCTTCTGAAAAACACTGCTGTTTTTTAAAACTGAAATATTCATTGCCCAGACTGCTGTATTATCTGCAGAACAGTTTCTGGTTTGGTTTAGTGTTTACCTGACCCCTGTGTGTTTCTGACCATCTGCTCGCTGGACAATTAGTTTTAGTTGCGCGTGTGCAGCGCATTCATGTGTCAATATAAGCCCAGTCTTGAGACGGAGATGTTTGAACTTGTTTTATTTGTGTTCGGCTAAATGACTGAGAGCAGCTGCTCATCTGCAACACAACAGGCTGCTGAGTGTTCATAGTGTGAGCCTGAATGACAAATAATCACCTGAAGAGTATTCTCTTATTGCAGACTAAGGAGGATCAGAGATGAAAACTGATTTTTTTCTGGGGGGGGGTCTTTCTTTGAGGATTTCCTTCATTTCCTTTCCTTTCTGTCTTCATGGATTTCACTTTAAATGTCTGATGAAGTAGTAGCGCACATATGTAAACAATTTAGGCGTCAGTCAAAGATAGGGTTTATTGACGTGATGTTGCATTTTCACTGTCACACGTGACAAAATTAACCATAATCAGTATTGTCATCATTTAAAATGCAGTAAATGGCTAAACGTCTTCCATGGACCTCTAATAAAAACAAAGCCAAATCTCAAAACTGTCCTATGGTCTGGATTTTACTAGCATAGTTTAAGAAATTGCAACTCTTATAAATTAATGGCATTAATCAATACCTAATTTTACAAGGGACTGTTTTAGTAAATCATTATTTTTCATGCATATATTTCTAAAAACAGGAATTTGATACTTTTTGTCACTCTCATGGATGCTCATGACCAGATATGCCAAAAAGCCGGCCCAATGTAACCATTGGTCTGGCTCACTATCCCATCTGAGAGGAGAATGAGAATGCCTTTAACACAGAGATTGTCATTTCTAATTTGACGTAACATTTTTTGTTAGTATACGAGGTCACTTTCATTGCTGCTTGCAGCTTTAATTTGTTAATTTTATTGCTCAGTTACAAAAAGCAATCTGAACTTAAATGTCTTAATTAAATGTTGCAAATGAATCTGATTTTTTAAAATGTAAATACTGCCGCTCGACAGATAAAGGACTTTGCAGAAGACATTGGCGATCAAAAACTAGTTCTGTTATAAATCAGATTGTTCTGTTTTTCCTGTAATAAGTTCATTATGAAATGTTGAAAACTGTATTAGCAACTATAAAGCAGTATTTCCCAGTCATTTTTAAACATTAATAAATAAATTAGGAATTTACCCATGGCAACTATAATTACCTTCAACCCACTAGCCTCAATCAAGTTTGTTTTTTGGCCCTTCATAAGCAAATGTTTGGGCACCCCTGCTAATGTCCTCTGGTGAGACATTATATGCTAATTTAAAATTGGCAAAATACTTGAAATTTTTCAAAAAATGCTCATGAGATGGGCGTGGAGCAGCGCTGTGAGCAGAGGTGGAGTGGGCTTAGCCGACAGTGCAGTGGAAAAAGAATGGAGCAAACTGTCAGTTTGCTCACAAAATGAGACACAAACCGTGAGGTGTTAAAATGTAAAGGAATTAACAGTAAGTAATGTAATGACCTGCTACATTTGTCATTCATAATTTCATACACATAACCACAAATTGTTCCATAATTATAAAGATAATTATGTTTATATAAACACTATAAATGAGGAGGACTTCCCTCCTCCTCAATTCCCAGGTCTGAATGCTGACACACTGGATAGCAATGCAGTCTCTTGCCCTGTCTATTCCAACCATTAACCCTGCCAGTAATCTGGAGGATTTTAAACACAGCAGCACGGATAAAGGCGATGTTTCTCAATGCTAACCTGATGGTAACGAACTCCACTGATAAAAGACAGTCTGCCACTCTCCAATTCTTGTACAGCTCTTCCGACAAACATGCTTACTGCAAACCAACAGCTTTGCTGTATCAGCCCAGACAACATTGTGGGGAAAAACATGCAACAAACCCTGTAAATCATGGAAACAAACACATACGACCGTGGTCTCAGCCAGTCATTGGGTCTCCCAGCTTGGCCTTTAGAAAGCATGCACTCATGAATAATTAAGAAGCAGGCTCTTCTCATAGAATAAGAAAACTCCGCTATGAATAATGATGAGAAACCGACGCCTCATCACTTCACTTGCAGTTTCGCTCTACGTCACCGATTTTGATCCCACCCCAAAAATTATTTTAAACCCGGAAGATGAAATTAGCTAATAAAAGTTACAATTATCCAGTTTTCCCAACAATTAAAGCTAACAGGTGCTAATATTGTCTCAACTGATGCTCAATACACACAAATCTGTTAACATCTCAAAAAAGTAATCCAGGGTTTCTTGAACCTTAAAGGAATCCAATTCAGGATCATGTGACTGAAGCCCATGACATGGACTTGTCTCAGAATCAGAAAGAGCTTTATTGCCAGGTATGTTCACACATACGAGGAATTTGTTTTCGTGACAGAGCTTCTACAGTGCAACAGGATAACAGACAGGACAAAAAACAGATAATAAATATATATTTTTTAAAAATAGAAGTAAGTAGTGAGTGCAAATATACAAATTGACCAGTGTATGTATGTGTTTATTACTATATACATCGTTATATGTGCAGCTGTTATGTGCAAATTGCCATGTAAAGTGTGTTGTTAAATAAGTGTATATGTGTATAAAAGTGTATAGCAAGTAGTGATGTTGGTTCCGCAATTATTATTAAGTGTTCATGAGATGGATTGCCTGAGGGAAGAAACTGTTTCTGTGTCGGGCTGTTCTGGTGCGCAGTGCTCTGTAGCGTCGACCAGAAGGTAAAAGTTCAAAGAGGAAGTGTGCTGGGTGTGAGGGGTCCAGAGTGATTTTGGCAGCCCTTCTGCTTGCTCTGGATAAGTACAGTTCTTGGGGAGTAGGAAGGGTTGTACCAGTGATTCGCTCAGCAGTCCGAACTATTCAACGCAGTCTTTGGAGATCGTATTTAATAGCTGAGCTAAACCAGACAGTTATTGATGTGCAGATGACTGATTCAATGATGGATGTGTAAAACTGTTTCAGCAGCTCATTTGGGAGGTTAAACTTCCTCAGCTGACGAAGAATGTACAGCCTCTGCTGAGCTTTTTTGACAATGGAGTCAATGTGAGTGTCCCACTTGAGGTCCTGATAGATGGTGGTGCCCAGGAACCTGAATGACTCCACTGCTGCCACAATGCTGTCCATGATGCTCAGTGGGGGGAGAGCAGGGGGGTTTCTTCTGAAGTCCACTATCATCTCCATTGTTTTGAGCGTGTTGAGATCCAGGTTGTTGTGACTGCACCAGACAGCCAACTCCTTAACCTCCTGTTTGTAAGCAGACTCTTCACCATCCTGAATGAGGCCGATAAGTGTGGTGTCGTCTGCAAACTTCAAGAGCTTCTCAGAGGAGTCTTTTGAAGTGCAGTCATTTGTGTACAGGGAGAAGAGCAGTGGGGAGAGGACACACCCCTGGGGGGCGCCAGTGCTGATTGTGCAGATACTAGATGAGAATTTTCCTAGCTTCACCAGCTGCTGCCTGTCCGTTAGGAAGCTGTTGATCCACTGACAGACAGAGGTGGGCACAGAGAGCTGAGTTAATTTGGGCAGGAGAAGTTTTGGGATGATAGTGTTAAACGCCGAGCTGAAGTCAACAAACAAGATCCTCACATAGGTCCCTGGTCTGTCTAGGTGTTGCAGAACATAATGCAGTCCCATATTTACTGCATCATCCACAGACCTGTTTGCTCTGTACGCAAACTGAAGAGAGTCCAGTGAGGGTTCAGTGATGTCCTTCAGGTGGGCCAGCACCAGTTTTTCAAAAGACTTAATGACCACAGATGTTAGTGCCACCGGTCTGTAGTCATTTAGTCCTGTAAGTTTGGGTTTCTTTGGGATGGGGATGATGGTGGAGCGTTTGAGGCAGGAGGGCACTTCACACAGCTCCAGTGATCTGTTGAAGATCAGGGTGAAGATGGGGGCCAGTTGGTCAGCACAGGATTTTAAACAGGCTGGTGTTATAAAATCTGGGCCTGGTGCTTTTTTCCTCTTCTGTTTCCGGAAGACCTGGCGCACCTCCTCTTCACTGAACTGAAGTGCAGGTATAGGGGAGGCGGGGGTGGTGGAGGTGTTATTGGTGGCGTGAAGAGCAGTTCAGAGTGGGTGTGGGGGGTTTTCTCAAACCGGCAGTAAAACTCATTCAGGTCGTTTGCAAGTCGTTCATTGTCTACAGTGCTGGGGCATGGTGTCTTGTAGTTTGTGATGTTTTTCAGACTTTTCCACATGGATGATGAGTCACTGGAAGAGAACTGACTCCTTAGTTTCTCAGAATAGTTCCTTTTTGCGACTCTGATCTCCTTTTCCAGTGTGTATTTGGCCTGCTTATACAAGGCTCTCTCCCCATTCCTGTAAGCAACCTCCTTGGCCTGACGTAGCTGTCTGAGTTTTACAGTGAACCATGGTTTGTCATTGTTGTGAGTTGAGTCCTGGTAGGAATGCACACGTCTTCACAGAAACTGATATAAGATGTTACAGTCTCTGTGAGCTCATCCAGATCGTTTGCAGTAGCTTCAAATACACTCCAGTCAGTGAGGTCGAAACAGGCTTGTAGATCTCGCTCTGTTTCGTTAGTCCATCTTTTCACAGATCTTAATACAGGCTTGGCTGTTTTCAGTTTCTGCCTGTAGGTTGGAATGAGATGAATCAAACAATTGTCAGAGGGTCCCAAAGCTGCTCGTTGGATGGAGCGGTATGCATCCTTTATTGTGGTATAGCAGTGATCCAATATATTACTGTCTCTTGTGGGACATGTAACATGCTGTTCATATTTTGGCAGTTCACGAGATAGTTTTGCTTTGTTAAAATCCCCGAGAATGATTAAAACAGAGTCCGGGTGTTGTTGCTCTATCATCGTGATCTGATCAGCTAGTTTCTGTATCGCCAGGCTCGCGTGCGCATGCGGAGGAATGTAAACACTGACGAGGATGAACGAGCAGAACTCGCACGGGGAGTAAAAAGGCTTACAGTTAATAAACAGTGCTCCGAGATCTGGACAGCACATCTTCTTTAAAACTGTTACATCTGTACACCACCTTTCATTGATGTAAAAGCACGTCCCGCCACTGCACAATTTCAGCATAGATTCTTCATCGCAATCCGCTCTGAACAGCTGATAGCCCGG
The DNA here is from genome assembly GCF_903798145.1 of Danio aesculapii. Classification (NCBI taxonomy): domain Eukaryota; kingdom Metazoa; phylum Chordata; class Actinopteri; order Cypriniformes; family Danionidae; genus Danio; species Danio aesculapii. Next base: position 12,884,715 of record NC_079443.1, on the reverse strand, counting down.
TAGGTTGTATATTATTAAGAGTTCATTCATTTTCCTTCGGCTTAGTCTCTATTTCAGGAGTTGCCACAGAGGAATGAACCACCAACTATTCCAGAATATGTTTTACACAGCGGATGCCCTTCCAGCGGCAACCGAGCACTGGGAAACACCCATACACTCTCATTCACACACAATTTTAGTTTATAAAATTTTCCTATAGCGCATGTCTTTGGACTGTGGGGGAAACCGAGGAAACCCACGCCAACACGGGGGAGAACATGCAAACTCCACACAGAAATTATTCCAAAGTTTGGGGGCCACCACTGCAAAGGCACGGTCCCCCCTGGTTTTTAACCTTGCGCGTGGAACAGCCAAAAGTAGCTGATCAGTCCATCTAAGTGCCCTTGATGGAGTGTACAATTGGATTAATGAGGTATCTTGGTGCTAGTCCATTTAAGCATTTAAACACCAAAACTAAAATCTTAAAATGTATCCTAAACTGTACAGGAAGCCAATGAAGAGAAGCCTGTATAGGTGTAATGTGGTCCCGTTTGCGTGTCCCCATCAGCAAACGTGCAGAAGCATTTTGCACCCTCTGCAGACGAGTAATAGAGGTATGGCTAATACCCACATAGAGGGCATTACAATAATCTAGTCGAGTCGAGATAAAAAATGTATTACCCTTTCAAAGTCGTTAAAGGACAAAAAAGACTTTTTTTGAGCTAGCTTTAATTACCGAATTAATCTGTTTATCCAGTTTGAAGTCACTATCCATAATAACACTCAGGTTTTTTACATTAGGATTCACAAAAGGATTTAACACACCAAGATCCAAACAATCCTGAGTTCCCCCGGACCCAAATACCACCACTTGTGTCTTTTCTTCATTAAAGAGATAATTCGCCCAAACTGTCACAAACCCTTTTGTTTTACTAGCTTCTGATTAACACAAAGAAGATATTTTGAAAAATGCTAAGAGCATGTAACCATAGAGTTCCATAGTATTAGTATTTCCTATGTAAGTCAATGGTTGCTTGTTTTTGGGTTTTTTTTCAAAATATTTTCTTTTTTGTAGAAAACCGAAGAAATAAACTCAAAAAGGTTTGATCACATCCATATCAAGTACAATGTGTGAATGCATGTGTGTGTGTATATATGAGCAATATCACACGAGTGGCAGAGTGATATGGTTGTATATCAGTACTAGTGGAAGGCATGTGTTAGCGTCCCACCAGTGCTGATATACAGCCATATCGCACTGCTACGAGTGTGATATTACGTTTTTACAACAGTTTGATGGCACAATTGTGTTTATAAAAAAGAAAATAAGAAAGAAAATAAGAAAATCAAGCATGGAGAGTCTAAAACGCTTTTGTATTAGGAACTACTTTCTTCTGCCATTCATTAACATCTGCAGCTGACGTCAAAACAGCAGAAGCCGTTACTAATTCACCAACATCACTTTAGAGCTAGTGTTTGAATGATTCACAAGCATAATGTATAAAGTGATGACAAAACAGGTGATTTTGCTGATATTTTAAGATTATAAGGCTGAACTTGACATGAAATGCCATATGTCTACAGAAATATCTTCTTACAGTGTTACAGTCTACATTATTTCTTTGTTAAAATCTGGATAACACAATAATTAACCCCGAAAAAAGCAGCGCAATCACTACCAGACTGCTGTTGTGTTTGCCATATGGAAAAATGCTAAACACGTGCGGGCATTTCTTCTTTCTTACTGCCAACACAACATACATTCCTGATATGCGAGTAAATCGGAATAAATATAGCACTACAACATGCAAAAGAGAGAGATCGACTTAGAATATCATTTACCAGCATACCTGCCAACATTTGTCTCTGAAAATCTGGGAAACTGGAGGGGGGAGGGTGGCCGGGGGCATTAGAGTGTGGAGGGGGAGGGGGTGTTTGGGGGTAAGGTCTCTGAATAACACTGTTGAGAACCGGGATAGGAAAGTAACTGAAATTAGGCTGTTATAATCTTTTAAAGGCTTATTACACCATCTCGTAAATAGACAGTGTAAACTGTCTTTGGTCAGCTCAGTATGGCAGGCTAATGACCGCCAATGTGCTGTCTCTCAGAAATTGTAAATATTTTAAAATAGGCACTATCCTTATAAATAAACTGCATAGTTACAATCTAAACAACTACATTCTCAACTAAAAAAGCCTCAAAAGTACATTATGTTGCCTAACAGCAGGAATATTTTTCAAACTGAAGAGTGTCCTCTGCTTGTTGCTGAATGTGAGCGGAGTAATACAGAAGAGTGAGGAGGCTGTACAAATGCTGTTGTTGCAAAATATTGCACGGCTATCACACAATCAGATTCAGGAACCAGACAGAACTGTTGTATAAATAATGATACAAACATTTTGCTTGCATAAAAGTTGATATGGTTTTATAATTGTATGTATTGCTGTTTACAGCTCAGGGGCCTCATGTATCAACGCTGCGTACACAAAAAAACGTTGTATACGCCATGATTTCACACTCGCGTTTGGATTTACTAACGATGAAATTAACGGGAGAATGTGCGTTGGTCCACCCCAACTTCATGTCTGGCGTATGTGTGTTCCGCTTCATATGGGAACTTCTACGTGTGTCTGTATAAACAGACTTTTGGGAGTGCTTTAGACGACCAATCACTTCTGAAGATAAGAAAACGGGCCAATGAAATGCTAATTGAATTGGCGGAGCTTAGCTCCACAGCTGAAACTGATGAGCCAATTAGGGCTATATCAGTCGGCTGCTGGAACCAGCTCATCAGAATTGTTGCTTCAGACCCGATCTGAGACTGAAGAACCCTTCTGCTGAGCTGACTTCCAACGCTGAAGGAAACATTTCCTTCACCAGTGCGGGGGAAGACGTTTAACCGGCGGTCGAGCTGGGTTTCCCGTCCCCTTGGCGTATCGCTGGTGATCTAAAAGAGCAGTTTCTACAAAGAGCAGAATTCCCTAAGAGAGCACACGGTCGTGTAGCGCGTCTTTTTAAAGATGTCGTTTCAACCGTGCATTTCTGGATGCGGTGGTTTCCTCGCCCCGGATAACAGGCACGAGTACTGCATCACATGCTTGGGGGTCCAACATGTTGGTGCGGTGCTCGTGGACATTTCTTACCCGCATTGCGATGGCTTGACTGTTGCGCAACTGAGGTCGCAGCAAGTCACCCCTGCTGCTCCCCGCCAAGCGGTTAGCACTCGGGCAGGTCTGAGGGTTACAGTGGGGGCTATTCCGTTGCCTTCGGGGCAGCGGACCCCTCGCTCCTCATCAGTGCGCTCTGTCTCTGCTTCGAGTGCGAGCGCTGGTCCATCCTTCGGGTTGGCCGCACTTTCATTTGATGACACCGGGGACGTGATGTCTATCGCTGCATCGGAGGGCAGGTTGACATGCTTCGATGAAGATCCGGACCCCCTGCCACCCTCCGGGATTGTCAGGGTGGTTTTGGGTCTGGAATCGGACATGTTAGCTGTTTCGGCTGTGGGACTGGAGATGGCTTGTCCCCCAGAACTGCAGCCGGACCGCTTAGACGGGTGCTACGTGGGGGCGAAGGAGGTGAAGCCTTCTAGACCCCCCGTCCCCTTCTTCCTGGGGGTACACAGAGAGCCCACGCAAGCATGGAGGGTACCTTTTTCTGCCCGGTCCTCGTGCACTCCCGCTCTCACCTCCCTCGATGATGGAGCGGCCAGGGGATATGAGGCGATTCCCCAGGTGGAGCGTGCTCTGTTCGCAGAGCTGCTCCACTCGGAGAGATTCGCTCACACTCCCTTCCAAAGCGTGCAGGTTATCTGAGTCTCTCACGGCCAGAGCCTACACTGCTGCGGGCCAGGCCGCCTCCGCTCTGCACGCTATGGCCACCTATCAATGCTACCAAGCCGAGAAGCTGGCCAAGATGCAGGAGGGCGGTTCTCCCCCAGGCTTGCTGCATGGGCTCCGCATGGCAACCGATTATGCTCTCATGACTATCAAATCGGCTGCTCGTGCCCTGGGGAAGACGATGGCCACATTAGTGGTCCAGGAATGCCACCCTTGGCTGAGCTTGGCGATATATGAGATGTTGACAAAGCTTGCTTTCTTAACGCTCCCATATCCCAGGCTGGCCTTTTCGGCGACACCGTCAGGGAGTTCACCCAGGAATTCTCTGCGGTGAAAAGCAGTCCAAGGCGAGGGGTGAGGTCATCTATCAGCGGGCTTGAAAAACTGCTCCTCCCGCTGCCCCTTCCGCTGTGGCTGCTCCTCGCCGAGGGACTGCAACGTCCCTGCCCCAGGGCACCGCTAAGTCCAGTAAACGGACCGCGAATCGTTCCTGGGACGGGCCATTCGGAGAAGAGGGGACCTGCTCTTTCCTCGGTGGGGGGGCCGAGGATTATTACATCAGTCTACAACGACTTTAAACTCCTCGCTGCCGGCCCCTGGGCTGGCGGCAACCAAACTTCCAAAAGAGCAGTTTCCTCTCTCTCTGGATGCGCGAGCCCGAGTACTGCCAGTCTGGGACGCTCAGCCTTCCAGCTCACAGCACCGGGACCCTTCGCCTCAGGCCCTCAGAGTGCAGCAGAACGGACTCCTTTCTCTCACTCTGGCCTCACCGCAGGATCCAGGGAGGAAGGTAAGAGAAATTCTCTTATTTTCAGCTCTTCCCCAGGACGCACTGCTTCCCGGGATGAGCACTCCCATCCCGAGCTGTCCCTCCGCTGGCACGTCAGTGATCGCTCCGATGGTGCCATTAGTGCGCACTCTGCCAGCCTGGTTAGCGCTGCCCAGCGCATCGCGGTGGCTCATACAGACGGTCAGACTCGGCTATGCGATTCAGTTCGCTATTCGCCCTCCCTAGTTCATGGGTGTCTTTTTCACGAGGGTTATCCCCGAGAGCGCCCCTGTCTTGCAACTTGTGAGAGAAGATTGCGGTCCTCCTGGCGAAGGATGCAATCGAGCAGGTCCCTCCAGCCGAGATGGAGTCCGGGTACTACAGCCCGTATTTCATCGTGCCCAAAAAGAGCGGGAGGTTAAGACCAATCCTAGATCTGCGCAGACTGAACTGTCATTTACACTGAATGCCTTTCAGAATGCTTACGCAGAAAGGGAAATGCTTGCTTCAGAGCGTCCGTTCACAAGATTGGTCTGCAGCCACAGACCTGAAGGACGCGTATTTTCATGTCTCTATTCTTCCACGCCACCGCCCTTTTCTCCGGTTTGCGTTCGAAGGACGAGCGTGGCAGTACAAAGTCCTCCCCTTCGGGCTCTCTCTGTCTCCGCGGGTTTTCACCAACTATCTCGATGACTGGCTCATTCTAGCCTCCTCTCGTGATCAGTTGATTATGCACAGAGTCAAAGTGCTTCGGCACCTCGACCAGTTGGGGTTTCAGGTCAACCGAGAGAAGAGCAAACTTTGCCCTGTGCAGAGGATCTCTTACCTCGGGCTGGAGCTCGATTCGATTGCTATGGTTGCGCGACTCTCCGAGGAGCGCGCCAGGCTAATGCTTTCCTGTGTAAACGAGCTCCACAGGAAAATAGTGGTCCCACTGAAATGTTTTCAGAGGCTCCTGGGGCATATGGCATCCGCAGCCGCGGTCACGCCGCTCGGTTTGCTTTATATGAGACCACTTCAGCGTTGGCTTCGTGGTCCGGACCCCGCTTGCATTGGCATATCAACTGCCTGGAGCTGTTGGCAGTGTATCTGGCTCTCCGCTGTTTTTTTTCTAGTGCTGGAGCAAAAACACATGCTGGTCAGGATGGACAGCATGGCGGCGGTGGCTTATATCAACCTTATGGAGGGTATGCGCTCTCGACGCATGTCTCAGCTCGCTCGCGGTCTGCTCCTTTGAGTCACTCGCGGCTGAAATCACTGCGTGCCATTCACATTCCAGGCGAGCTCAACCGTGCAGCCGATGCGCTCTCACGGCAGCTAGTGTCCCGAGGGGAGTGGAGACTCCACCCCGATTCGGTCCAGCTGATATGGGCGCGCTTTGGGGAAGCCCAGATCGATCTGTTGCTTCCACCGAGAACGCACATTGCCAGCTGTTTTATTCCCTGACCGAGGCCCCCCTCGGCACGGATGCACTGGCTCACAGCTGGCCATCGGGGACGTGCAAATATGCGTTTCCCCCAGTGAGCCTAATCGCACAAACTTTGTGCAAAGTCAGGGAGGACGAGGAGCAGGTCTTGTTTGTTGCGCCCCTCTGGCCCAACCAAACCTGGGTTTCGGAGATCACACTCCTCGCGGCGGCCCTTCCTTGGCGCATTCCCCTAAGGGAGGACCTCCTCTCTCAGGGACGGGGCACCATCTGGCACCCACGCCCAGATCTCTGGAACCTCCACGTGTGGTCCATAGACGGAGCGCGAAAGGACTTAGGTGACTTACCGCCCGCGGTACTTAACACCATCACTCAGGCTAGAGCACCCTCTATGAGGCATGCCTGCGCCATGCAATGGAGTCTATTCTCTGAGTGGTGCACTTCTCGCCGAGAAGACCCCCGAACTTGCCAGATTAGCATTGTGTTATCCTTCCTTCAGGATAAGCTGGAGCGTAGGCTGTCACCCTCCACACTGAAGGTTTGCGTGGCTGCGATCTCCGCTCATCATGACGCGGTGGATGGCAACACGCTCGGAAAGCATGATCTAATCATCCGATTCCTCAGAGGCGCGCGGCGATTAAATCCATCCCGCCCCCCTCTCATGCCCTTTTGGATCTCTCTATAGTCCTGGTGGGTCTACAAAGAGATCCGTTTTAGCCACTCGATTCGGTATCTCTGTCATTAATGACAGCTCTGCTGATCGCATTGGCGCCATTCAAGAGAGTTGGGGATCTGGAGGCATTTTCGGTCAGCGAATTGTGCCTTAAATTCGGGCCGGGTTACTCTCACGTTGTCCTGAGACCCCGACCTGGCTATGTGCCCAAGGTTCCTGCCACCCCATTTTAGAGGTCAGGTGGTGAACCTGCAAGCGCTGCCTGCGGAGGAGGCAGGCTCAGCCCACTCACTGCTTTGTCCCGTTCGCGCTTTGTGCCTTTACGTGGAACGAACGCAAAATGTAAGATCATGTGAACAGCTCTTTATCAGTTACGGTGGTCGGCAGAAGGGAAGTGCCGTATCAAAACAGAGGTTGGCCCACTGGTTAGTTGATGCCATTGCCCTCGCTTATCTATGCCAGGGCGAGCCGCGCCCCCCTAACGTGAGAGCGCACTCTCTGAGGTGTCACTTCCTCATGGGCGTTAACACGTGGCGCCTCTCTCACAGATATCTGCAGAGCTGCAGGTTGGGCGACACCTAACACATTTGCGAGGTTTTATAACCTCCGAGTGGAGCAGTTTTCTCCCGGTTATTGGGTAATTCCAATCAATCGGGCGGGAATTAAGCTCGGTGTCACAAACGCTTGCTGCGCCAGGCTCCCTAACCCGGAGATGCGTGCGCTTTTCCTACTCTACTAGTAAGTTCCCCTTCCCAGGCAAACCCTAGAGAATTCCTCCGAGGCCCCCAGCATCGACTCAGCGGAGGAGTCGAGTGCATGGCTCAGTGTGCGGTTGGTATGCCCATTGGTCTACATATTGAGGATCGGTGCCAGCTATGTGCATGCCCATTTGGTGATGTCATATGCCTTATTACCACAGTGTGTTCCCCCTTATTAGGCGGTCCAGTGTCTTCCCTAAACCGCTAACCAGCTTATCATATGTAGCACTTCCCCTCATTAGGGCTAGTCCATATGTCTCCTTACCATCAGGTCTCCCCTTTTAGGGTAGCAGGTGGTCTCCGCTGCGTCCTCCCCCTTCGGGGACTGGCACGCTTTCCCAACGTACTGTCGTATTTCCAAAATCCCTAGTCTATTTTAGCTAGGCAAAAGCACTCTTACGACCCCCGATTTAAAACTTTTATTCCCATGTAATGGTAATATGTTGGGCCTAGGGGGCGTTGGAAGGTTGCGCTCTTGGTGATGTCATTGCGCTCACGCTTTGGCTTGGCAAACTACACATCAGGAGCGCGACAGGCTTAGCTGCTGTGGCGCTTTCCATACAGTCTCCCAAAAGTCTGTTTATACAGACACAAGTAGAAGTTCCCATTTGAAGGGGAACGTCCTGGTTACGTATGTAACCCACGTTCCCCGAATAGGGAACGGAGACGTGTGACAATTATATTAAATTGCACACTACAAAGTATCGCACCAACACATGTGAAAAACACTGCTATTAATTTATTATTGATAAAATGGGTAATTTTTTTTTTACAAATTATGTGATTTAGAACATATAAAAGCATTTGTTTATTAGAGGACATTCGAGGATCCAAGGTGGCAGGGTGCGCGATGGGTGGCTTCTTGGTGAGTGATGTATTTAAAGATATTATTAGACTTTCCCCCTCCATTTCTGTGTTTAAGTCTGTTTTAAAGACCTATATATTTTCTCTCGCTTTTATTACTCCTTGATAACTGTTTTACTGCTTTTATGTGTTAAATGTTTCTTTTATATTCTGCTTCGCTGTCTTTAGCACTCCTATGTACAGCACTTTGGTCAACCCTGGTTGTTTTTAAATGTGCTTTATAAATAAATATTGTTGCTGTTGTTGTTGATTATTCCAGCAATTTTTTTTTATTTTATTTTATTTTATTGAGCGTAATTATGTAACTGCAAATCAGGAGACCACGGTTATTCATTAAGACGTGGCTGTTAACCCCTCTCAACAACCCACAAACTGACTAAGAGCACAGATACAATGATGCCCTTTCTCGCACTCAATCAGCGGGCGATCGGGCAGCTGAAATGCCAGCGGCGCTACCTTGAAAAGAGCAGAGATGTGCTGCTATAATGCCCTAACAAAGTGTTCCTCTAATACATCTGTGTCTCCCACAGACACTGATACTACTCCAGACAGTAAAGTGCCACCCACAATTGAGGCAACTCTCTCCTCAAAGGGTGTTAGTTCAGCATCCCCTGTACCCCCGCCTGTTTGGTCCACACTTTTGACCATGCGCTGCTGTTCTCCTCTTAACCTGCACCTTTACATTGGACCATTTCTTTTTTAATTCACTCACAGTGCAATGTTCAGAACCCACTGAGTTAACTGTGTCAGCTAAACTCTCCCACTCTTTATTTTTTCTTTTGTTATTAATTCCGGAGGACAAACTTGCAAATAACACCGTTTTTCTATGGTCTACCTCCGATAGGAGCACCTCCAATTCACGTTCTGTAAGTTTCTCTTCTTGCTTGCTTGCTTTTGCCATTGCTTTTTCATCTAATTTTGCCAAAGTAGAGTCATTACCATATTTATACAGCAGTGGAGACATGGAGGGGTTTTGTGCTCGTGCACGTGCGCTCAGTTAATTCGGATGTACAAAGAGAATATGCAGGTATTCCACGTACGCAGTGTTTCATACATCTGAATTTTTACTGCGCACGCACATTTACAGCTTTGTCCATATGCAATGTTTTAGTATTTATTCAATGCAAGTCTTCATACATGAGGCCCCAGTTGATTGTATAAAAGGCTTTTGCAGTCCTGTGTAGTGTTGGCCGATTCATTGAAATGAAATGGCAAAAATGATTAAGTATGCAGTAGCTTCGATTGTCATACACATCTTCTCAGGGAAGCACAATTGTGTGAGTGTGTGTTAAAATTTCTCTGGCCAGAGAAATGCAGGCTCTAATGCAGAAACTCTAAACACCCACAAAGACTAAACCAGAAAATTACTGATTCTGCATGGCTAATAACATGACTGGAATCATCTCACAGAAGGATTTATATGAAACACTCCACTTAAGTTATGAAGTGAGTTTAGAGTAAAAACTCATTGTACTCAATTTTCACATGCATAATTTACTACACAGAGCTATAGTTCATTGAGAACCTACATTATCATCATCATCATAGAATGATTATCTCTATGTCATCAGTCTGATTATTTCATTTTTGAGTTTGCATAGCTTGTCACTAGTACGACTCCGTAAGGAAAATGTTTTCAATTCAATTCAATTTAAGTTTATTTGTATAGTGCTTTTCACAATATTTATTGTTTTAAAGCAGCTTTACAAAGGTCAACAAAATCAGAAAAGATAAGGTTATTAGATACCATAGCTTTACTAATAACATTAACTTATTAACTAATAATTAATTACTAGTAACTTTAACAGATAAAGTTATTATATATATAAACATAGTTAACCTGTGGTTATAGGTGTGGTTATAGTTGGTGATAGGTGATGTCTATGTGTACATGTTCAATGAAGTGTATTAAGTGTGTGTGTTATCCTTTGAGTCCTCGCATGGTTGGCATCATCTTTTCACAGGTCTTGGATCTCATCAAGGGGTGCTGCTCCTCTCTAGAGGTCTTGGGATGGGCAATCCCAGGTGGAAATGAAGAGTAAAAGATCTACTAAAGATTTACTAAAAAGATCCGTAATCTAGTTTTAAACTGAAAGAGTGTGTCTGAGTCTCGGACATTATCAGGAAGGCTAGTTTAGGAGCCATAAATGAGAAGACTCAACCTCCTTTAGTGGACTTTAGTGTACTAGCAGAAGACCTAAGTTTTGAGATCTTAAAGTGTGGGTTGGATTGTAACGAGACTGAAGGTTGGTTAGATAAACAGGAGCTAGACTATTTAAAGCTCTATATGTAAGAAACAATATTTTATAAACAATATGGAACTTAACAAGCAGCCAGTGTAAGGAGGATACAATTAGGGTGATATAATCAAAATCATCTTCAATAAATGACGCAGTCCTATGAGTAAATTGCATCCTTTGCATCATGTAGACCTAAGGGGTGATCTATGCCTCCCTAGACCATTGAAAGGAATGCTAACTCATGCTTTTAGCTGGTACATAAACCTTCTCTGCGGATACAAACACAATCATTTTCAGTGAGCCAGGCTGGCCACACTTTCTTCAAGAATACAATCAATAATTGGCCTAAAATCTGCACAATATGCTGAGAAAGTTCTCTGTAAAAACAAGCATAATTGCTGAGAAAATGCAACCCGATTCATTTTGGTTGAACCTATTGTCTGGTAACACTTGGCGTTCTGTAAAAAACTCTTTAGCAAGTAAATTCATTGTTTGTCCAACAGTGCTATTTAACAACAAAATAAACTGTCGTTTTAAAAACAATGTTTGACTCTTATTGTGTAATGTGAACTATGCTACCTGCATATTTCAGAAGGAACAGTCACTTTAGAAAGAAAATCTAGTTTTTGAAGGATCTGAGCATGTGACATACCACAGCAACGACATTGAACAAATTTCGAAAGGAGAGTTTTTAATTTCACAACACAAGAAATAAGAAATAATAATGACACAGTAAGGGGAAGCAACTGCAGGCACTTATTTATTATTTGATTACTCATTTCACATACATTTCTTTTTTTTACATACAGTATGAAAATGTTGCACGCAATTTTAATGTGACGTTCTTTTGGTTCTTCTTCTAGAGGAAAGACCCATTAATTGTATTTTTAATATCCAAGGACATGTATGAAGGGTGTTTTGAATTAGGAGAGCCTTCATAATGCCACAATAAAACAATTAGCTTTTGAATATGACCTTACATTTCAAGGATGCAGCTTCTGAATTTGGACACAGTTGCAGTGTCACGTCAAAGTTGACGTGATCTTCACATGTTGATGCACTTCATGAGAATAGTTCATTTTTTTTATAAATTGTTCTCAATATGGTCTGAAAATTATCTGAAACAACACTGATGAATCTGGGACAGTTCGAAAAAGTTAATTGTGTTGTGGAGGATGGGGTGTGAATTCAAAATGGCAAAAAAAAATTTTGACACTTTACTGTAAAATTTTAAAATTAGCTTAAACTAATTATTGTATAGTATTTAGTTCCTTATATTAATGCTTATTTATTAGCTCGACTGAACTTGTTATTACATGTATTATAATGTTGGTTGGATTTGTGTTAGGGGACTCTATAGTCAATATTAGTCATACTGAATGTTTACTGGTTTTGAAAATATATGTCTATACATTTCTACACTACCTCACAAAAGTCTTGTCGTTGATCCCAGTTGTAAGAGCAACAAATAATAACTTGATTTCAAGTTAATTATTTGTAAAAGTGACAGAAGGTAGATTTTTCAGATGAATCATCTGTTGAACTGCATCACAAATACACAATTTTTTTTTCTCGTTCAAACTACTTATTTAAAATGAGCTGAAACAACACAATTCTTGAGAATGCATTGGGCCAACTTAATTTTTTTATGTTCAATCCACATAAATTAAATTAAAATTGTTAAGATAACTTCGATCAATTTGTGTTGGGACAACATGAATGAGTTGTGTGGAACCCTGCATTTTTTACAGTGTACTGCAAAAGACCTATTGGAACCAGCATGGACCCCAAATTTTTACAGAAATCAGTCAAATTTGGAAATTTGGAGAAAAAATCATGGTTTCGGTTTACATTCAGTATGGGGCTGCACGGGAGATCTGCAAAGTGGACGGCAACTTCAACAACCTGAAGTATCAAGAAATTTGTACTGCCCCCTACTTTACAAAGCACAGGAGAGGGCAAACTCTTCAGCAAGGTATGCTCCTTACTTCAGCCTCCACATCAAAGTTCCTGAAAGCAAAGAAGGTCAAGGTGCTTCAGGAGTGGCCAGCCCAGTCACCTGACATGAACATTATTGAGCATGTCTGGGGTAAGATGAAGAATCTTGCATTGAAGATGAATTCTGCAAGAACACTCTCTTTGCCATTCCAGATGACTTTATTAATAAGTTATTTGAGTCATTGCAGAGATGTATGGATGCAGTCCTCCAAGCTCATAGAGTCATACACAATATTAATTATTTTGCCACTGCACCATGAGTTGATATTCTATACTGTTCATTATTTATGTTAAGCAACAAGACTTGTCTCAGCAAATGTCCTAATTAAAAAAATAAAAATCAAGGCATGATCATATTTTATTTTGGTAAAATAAGCGTAATCTAGAGACCTTTGACTTTATAAGCCACTTCGGATACCAAATGATCAACTAGAAGTGAAGTTATTATTTGTTGTTCCTAAATCATGGAAAGGGGACAAGACTTTTGTCAGGTAGTGTGTACAGTTGAAGTCAGAATTATCAGAATTTTTTTTTCTTTTTTTAAATATTTTTAAAATGATGTTTAACAGAGCAAGGAAATTTTCACAGTATGTCTGATAATATTTTTTCTTCTGGAGAAAATCTTATGTTTTATTTTGGCTAGAATAACAACAGTTATTAATTTAAAAAAAAACATTTTAAGGTCAAAATTATTAGCCCCTTTAAGCTATATTTTTTCAATACAAAACAAACCATCGTTATACAAAATCTTGCCTAACTACCCTAACTTACCTAACCCTAACCTAATTAACCTAGTTAAGCCTTTAAATGTCACTTTAAGCTATATAGAAGTGTCTTGAAAAATATCTAGTAAAATATTATTTACTGTCATCATGATAATCAAAGATAAAATAAATAAATTAATAGAAATGAGTTATTAAAACTATTATGTTTAAAAATGTGTTGAAAAATCTTCTCTCCATTAAACAGAAATTGTGGGGAAAAATATACAGGGGGGCTAATAATTCTGACTTCAACTGTATATATATCTCAATATATCAATATGTTTATACATAACTAAGCCCAAGCAAGAAGTTTAGTTCAATGTAGATATTATTGTTCCTTTAACATTTTATTACCTGGGTATTTACAGTGTCTATATGGTATAATCGATTTGGTATGAGCCAAGGTACAATAAGAAAAATGATTTGGATACACTATATATTATGATTTAAAAGTTACTAGAAAAAAAATATAGAGATTTGGTGACACTAGATAAATTGAGTTTTGGGTTCTCAGTTCTATTTGTGTGCCGAACTTTCCTGCAAGCAGTACAATAAGCTTCTGTATACTTTAAAAGCAAAAGATTAACCAAATAATCCATTAAGTAATAATAAAGTGGATGCTGGTAACTAACCTCTTACCCCCCTATTAAACTATTTAAAAGGTCCGAGGAGTCAGATTTTGGCAAAACACTGGTAGTCTCATAAGCTGTAGCACATAATCAAATAAAACTGTTGTCATGTGAATGTGTTATGTCCACATTTCTTCATCACAGTTGTTCAAAACACTCATTTGCCTATGTCCGTCACATAACCTCTGTGTAAACATAGAGTAGCTATTTGGGTTTTTCATCAATGATCAATTGATGCTTTTTAAAACACTATTGGTTGGGTTTAGGTAAGGGGGAGGGTGGGGCTGGTTGGTCAGTCAGTCAGTCGACAACGGCCTCTGGTGGGTTTACGTGAGATCTGCAGGCATGAATGGCACTAGCGAGAGAAAATCTCCCAAAAACGTAGCTCCTGGGACGTATTTTGCTCTCTCCAGAAATGTATATAGGGGTACGTAAACAAGATGAGCCTGGGTTGGAAAAGCATGTTCGGTGTAATCAACATCTAATGCAGTCTGTTTGGAACTACTTTAGCCATGTGTTTATCTAAAAAAATAATTGCACACCTTAGAATGTTCAATCAGAATCAAGCAATCAACAACCCTGCAGTACAGTATAAAAGTTCACAGTAATGCACCTAATCCTTCAGCCTGTCAAAGGAAGTGACCAAGGGAGGCGGGTGCAAAACACATTCCAAGTGACTTAGCGTCTGCTCTTAAAATAACCTCTATTGTGGCTGCATCCTCCAGTGATGGAGAGTATGGCTGAGAGACAGAGGAACGAAAAGCGGAAAAGTGGAGACCGGCAAAATCAGGCTTCAAACACAGGATTAAGGGGAGCGTGAAGAAGACACTTTCCCATGAGAATGAACAAAGGGCATGTGATTTGAAGAAGTAAGACCGCGTTCATTACGTCTCTCAGGTAAATCCCTGCACATTGCCTGCCAGAGTAACCAAGCACGGGCTCACAAAGCCCTTAAAGTTAATTAGCGGTGGGAGCATGAGCTGAGGAGTAGCGCTTGCCCCTGCACCTGTCCTGAGCGGCTCCTCGCCCCGGCCTGACACATGCACACACCTCGGTCATTGACCCAACGGCGCAGTGGGAACAGCACCATCACACACATTCTCACAGGTATCACATACGTTGGGCACAAGACACAGGTACTGTACACCTGATACTGGACAGAACACCTTCTTGATTGAATTCTGAAGGGGTGGTTCATGACCAGTGGGTCGAGACCCTGAAATAGGTCACTGGCTTGTTTTGATAAGGTCACGGACAGCATGTAAAACTGCATTATCTGTAGATAATTGCATTCAGCCAAACAGTGTAAAGACTATTTCTTTATTTAACTTGTTTTTGTATTATATTATATTATATTATATTATATTATATTATATTATATTATATTATATTATATTATATTATTGAATTATATGAGCTAACAGACGTTTTTCATAAACATATTCATTACAATGAATTTGAAATACCACAAACAAGATGTGCTTTAACTGCAGACTGTCAGCTTTAATTTGGGGGTATTTTCATCCAAATCAGGTGAATGCTGTAGGAATTTCAACAGTTTGCATATGTGCCTCCCACTTGTTAAGGGTCCAGCAAGTGAAATACATGCTCAGTCGGATTCAGGTGAGGTGATTGACTTGGCAATTGAATAACATTCCACTTATATTCCTTCAAAAAATCTTCGGTTGCTTTTGCAGTATGCTTTGGGTCATTCTCCATCTGCACTGTAAAGCACCGCCCAACGGGTTCTGAAGCATTTGGCTGAATATAAGCAGAAAATATTGCCTGAACCACTTCAGAATACATCCTACTGCTTTTGTCAGCAGTCACATCATCAATAAATACTAGAGAACCAGTTCCATTGACAGCCATACATGCCCACACCATGTCACTACCACCACCATGGTTTACTGCTTAGAATCATGGCAGCTTCGTTCCTTCTCCATACTCTTCTTATTCCATCACTCTGGTACATATTGATCTTGATCTCATCTGTCTATAGGATGTTGTTCCAGCACTGTGAAGGCTTTTTTAGAACTCTAATCTGGGCTTCCTGTTTTTGAAGGATCTGCTCATTGTAATTGGGGTAATAAGGGAATAATCCACACCGGGCCATGGAACACCTGAGAAGCCAAGTGTCCAATAACTTTTGGTCCCTTAACAAGTGGGAGGAATACATGCAAACTGTTGTAATTCCAACAGCGTTCACCAGATGTGGATGTAAATACCCTCAAATTAAAGCTGACAGTCTGCAGTTAAAGATCATTTTGTATATATATATATATATAGTAATTACATATGATGTAATAAATTTGTATAAAAAAATCTTTATTCTAAATCTTTAGAAAATGTTTTTGCTACATCAATTATTATGATTATGATGACAATCCAGCAAAAAATTGAGTAAAAAATTTCACTATAAACGCAGAAATTAACCCTCATAATTAAATAGAAAAATGAGGCGAATAATTGCAAAAAAAACGTCCACCACATGGTTGAGTAATATATATATATATATACACTGTACATATGACAGGGGTTGTATAATCAGTTCTTTCTGGTTATCAAATCTGATTTGCTGTCTTCAGTAAGAATCACTGTTCAAAACTCTGCACAAATGTATACAATACTGTATGCCTCGCAAACATTAATATAACATTAATACACAGGCATCACAGCAGTGATGCTATAAAACCACTAATCTAAATGCTTTTATTTTGCATTTCAAATGTATAGTGAGCAAGTTCCAAATGCTCAAATGTAAACAATTCAATGGTTGAACCATTTTTATGCATTAGGTAATATTTATAAATTCAAATCCAGAGTCAAACAGATGTAGCATGGACCCTGTGGTCAATAGCAAATTAAGGAAGAGATGAACCATTGTTAATTACATCGCAGAATATACATTACCCCTGATTTTTACTCTCACAATGTGTGATGAGAAATGATAAATTTGTAATTGTAAAGCACTGGAAGAACACTGCATTTCCAATTTTTTTCTTCAGTAAGGAGCTTCTTCCTTGTGTTGGTTTCATGCACATTTAGCATGTGACTTTGGCTGTGATGAATGTCATCTGCAAGTAAACAGGCCACAGCTCTGGAGCAAAGCAAATGGCAGCTCACAGCTTTAATTCCTTAATTCATTATGCAAACATGATCTATTGCAAAACTCGGCGTACTGATGAATATCAACACAACCTTATGTTTAAGTCCTGAAACATCTGCCGAGAGGGATCAGTCATTCAGACTCCAATGCATAAACACACAAAATTGAGGCAATAAAGGTAATTTCATCAGTATATTCAACATCAGCCTCCTTTTTTCTGAAAGGTTAATACAGAAAGTCAGGGAGGGAGGTTGACCATATCAGTCTACTTGATTTTGTGTTATACACTTGTTTGCTTGACCACAATATTTGAATTTATAAAATGGAGGATGTTTTAAAGAGTTAACAAGGCAGTTTTAATAAATGCTTTTTAAAGGGATTGCTTACCCAAATGAGAACATTTGCTGTTAATTACAGTAATCCGCCCTCAAACCACTCAATATGTAGAGCCTTTTTGGTTTAAGGGGTTTTTGAGATTTGTGTTTATTTCAGTATCTTGTAAATGTATTAATGGTGTAAGTAGCTATGTTCCATTCAATTAATTTAAGCGCATTTTAGACCAAAAAAATAAAAAAAATTATTAATGTAAATGCCAAGTGCATCCTTTTTGAAAATGTGCATTAAAAGAAGTTTGAGTAGGATAAACATTTTATCAGATAGGACAAAAACTCAGATTTTTTTCAATTATATGATGACAACCTGATTTCAGCAAGTAGGACATGTTCCTGGATTAACATCTATGTTGATCCTGGAACAACATTTCAATCAGCCAATCAGAGTTAAGGGATATGTTTACCGTTTGAGTGAAGTTTAAGCTTATGATTAGGTTTATGCACTTTTACATGATTGTTATCCAATTATTATTCCTCTCTAGTTTGGGGAGAAATTTACAGTTATGGTTGGGTTTAGCGGTAGGGAATAGGTATGGTCTACATTTTCGAATAAAAATTATGTTAATCCTGGATCGCATCATACTTGTAAAAATCCTGACGTGTGATCATGTGATGACAAAAATAGGTGTGATATGATGGTCATAATCTACAAAGGAGCAGACCGACCACATTATAAAACATATTAGATGTTGTTTTGGTCATTCTAAAATCCCTCAGCCATAGTCTTAGGGGATTTGTTTCGTCTTCTGATGATGAATAATTAATTATATATGAAAAAAGGCCCAAAGGGGCTTCTCTATCACAGCAAATTCCATTTTTACTTTTGATATTTGGCGCCAGTTTATCAGGAAATGACGATTTTGTTCTCATTGACTCATTGGATGGAAATGGTGCTTTATTGGCAGATATTTTTTAGTGATATTTGAGTTTAGCTAATTAGCATCTTTGCATGCAAATATGTATTTAGCACAAACTGTCAGCTTTGAGCAGCATGTATTTACAACTTTGCAGTTTTGAGGGAACAAAAATATTTTTAAACTCAATAAATAAGGCTAGAAAAACAGATTAGAAATATACTTACTTAAAATCAGTAGCCAATTAATTTAGTTTTGCCTGTATGTGTTTTGTTTTGCTTTTTTACTCAAAGATTGAAAAAGTCATTGACGTGCAGTTTATGAATCATCATAAGGACCAAAATGTCAGCTAAAAATCTATAATGTTCTACTGAAGAAAAGTCATCTACATCTTGGATTGCCTGATCGAGTAAATTAACAGGAAATTTTCAGTTTTGAATGAGCTTTCCCTTTATAAATCTTAGCCTGAGGTTTAATAGGAAAACAATGAAAAATGACTTTATGTTTTGTATTTTACCCCAGAACGTATTTATCTTGCATAATTTGGTCTGACATGATATTTTAGTTCATATATATAAACAGTACATGTGTTCTCACTATAGGGCCTTTTACTAATTTGAGAAAACACTCATGTAATATTAAAAATATTAATAATAAAAGCAGCACAAAAGATAAACACACTGCCTGACTGACTGAATTAAGTGACTAAATTGCTTTTTAAATGTTCTAACGAAATATGAAATTAAAAAACACCTACCTTTCAAAGCAGAACTTTTTTCCTGCGGACTATAAAGCCTCCAAAATCATCCATCTGCGTGACAGTTTGCTCTTCTCAACAAATTGAACTGTGTTGAACAAGCCCGAGGCATTGCATTCATTATTTCTCTCTCTCTCTCTCTCTCTTAAAAAAAGCAATAATTTAAATAAATTCTTGATGTTTAAAAAGTTTAAGCGTAGCTCCACCAGTATGAAACTCTCGCACACAGTCACATCTTTCAGTGCTGAACATCAGCTTGTGAAGTTTTTAATGTTTACTTATGTGGCTTCCAAATGCTTCATTCATACCTTCTCCATTTTCACCATGTGTCCTGTCTGTGCAGCAGCCATCACCTGTAAATATTGATATTTATGAATCAATCTTGATCTTAGATAAAATCATTAATTGTATTTTGCATTCCTGACCGTTTCCTGTAAACATATTTTGATCATTTTTAATTATGATAATGAGCAAAATCAGTGCATATGTAATGCGATGAATGGTGACAAGGACGAAATTCACAGCAAAATCGATTACGTCCGCATCATCCACCGACGTAAGAGGAAACATTTGGAAATTGTTGGTAACTAAGCAACAGGCTGAGTAAGGAATGCTTGAAGCTGCGGATGGAAGATTTGCTCTGCATATCATGCTGTCTACTAAAGGACACAAGAAAGATTATGAGGTTTCATCAGCCTTTATTCTCAGCAGTTTCGAGATGTTGAGTTTTTGAATATTTGATATTTTTTGAAACTGATAAAATATAGAACCATCTAATTCTTAAAGATCAATTGCCTTTTATGTTTAATGAAAATGATTGCTTCAATCAACATTTAGTTTTTTTTAAGGAAAATTTTGTAATAATCATTCAGTCATCAATTTTCCTGCTGCCACATCCCCTATTTATCAGGGGTCACCACAGTGGAATGAACCACTTATTACTTTGGCATATGTTTTATGCAGCCGATGCCTTTCCCAGTACTGGGAAACATCCATACACTCTTACATTCACACACACTTCGGGCAATTTTAGTTCATCCAATTCACTTATACTGAATGTATTTGGACTGTGGGAGAAAGCAGAGCACCCAGAGGAAACCCAGGTCAACACTGGGATAAAAACATTGTAATATTTAAAAAAACATAATATAATTTATATCATAATATAATTGCATCTGCTGCAGCCATGGTACAGCAGCAAAGTTCATTGATTATTAAGCAAGAAAGAGAGTATAGAGCACACAATGTAACTACAGAATTGTCAAGCCTAAAATATGAAAATTATCATAAATATCTCTTTTATATATATATATATATATATATATATATATATACATATATATATATATATATATATATATATATATATATATATATATATATATATATATATATATATTTTTTTTTTTTTTTTTTTTTTTTTTTTTTTTTAGACTGAGATGCTAATGGTCTAATGGATGACACAGTGGCTTAGTGGGTGGCACGAAGGTCACAGCAAGAAGGTCGCTGGTTCGAGCCTCGGCTGGGCCAGTTGGCATTTCTGTGTGTAGTTTGCATGTTCTCCCCATGTTGGTGTGGGTTTCCTCTGGGTGCTCCGGTTTCGCCACAGTCTGAAGACATGCGCTATAAGTGAACTGAATAAACTAAACTGAGGCTGAAAATGATTTATCTTAAGCTAAGCTAAAAGTGCTCCCGCCAGACCGTATGCGTCAGATGAAGAAGACTCGAAGTCAGAGATTCAATCAAAGACATTTTACCAAAAATAGTTTGCCGTTTTATCAGTACAAGCCAGATTAAACACTCCCACAGAGTTCATAGGCTGTGCTAACAACCTTTAAATAACTGCATTTCATATATAGGTGTTTTAACCTGATTGGTGCATACAATGGTGGTGTGCATACAATTCAGAACAAAATCTCAATTGATTACATAACAAAGGACAAATTTAAATTTTTAACATAATTTAACATTTTTCAACGTTTTTTTCTTACCATGATTAAAGCATTTTGCCTTCGGCTTAGTCCCTTATTTATCATGGGTCACCACAGTGGAATGAACCGCCAACTATTACAGCATATGTTTTACGCAGCGGATGCCCTTCCTGCAACAACCTAGTACTGGGAAACACCCATACACTCTCATATACGCACTCATACACTACGGCCAATTTAGCTTACCCAATTCACCTATAGTGCATGTCTTTGGACTGTGGGGGAAACAGGAGCACCCGCAGAAACCCGTGCGAACAAGGGGAGAACATGCAAACTCCACACGGAAATGCCAACTAACCCAGCCGAGGCTCAAACCAGCGACCTTCTTGCTGTGAGGCAACAGTGCTACAATAAAAAATCCTCCCTAGTGGACATCTGTGGTTATTACCATCATTTTGTTCTCGGTTTTAAACAAATCAGCAGGAAGAGAATCAAAGGATTTTCAGTTTTTTAAACCATTATTTTTTCATTTTGTGATGCAGTTACTAGAGAAACGGAATAGTAAATGATCAAACAGTGGGTGTGGCTTGTTTTTCTGTTGCAAGCTGAATGGATGTAGTAAAGTAGGTATTTCATTCAGAAAGTTGGGGAAAATGGTTTGGGGAGGGTTATTTCAGCCTAACAGACTCCTCCTGCTCACCATTTCTGTTTGTTGTCAAAACTGACAGTTGGAGCGGCATGTTAAACATGTTAGCCACGCCCAATACCTAAAATATACGACAATTCAACTGAAAACAAACAGGAAGTGCATTTTCAGATTTCAATTAAAGATTAGAAGGGCAAACATTGTCCTCTTTTCTTAATGACATGCACAGATTAATTGTTTACCACAAAACTAGCAAAGTGATCTATCAAAATTAATATGGTTAGTTTTGATTTCTTGAGGACTTTAAATTAAAATCTTTTTTCTCCAAAAAATATTCCCAGCATGATCATTTCCATTCAGGTAATTAGTGAAATGAAGAATAAAAGCAATTGGAAAATATTTTCCTTGTAGTCAGGAGGTTAGCAATGGTCAGACAAAACAGGAGGATATTTCTGTGGTCAGGATGCAATTCAGCTTGTCTTCCAGTCTCCTCCATTGAAGAACACACACACGTACACAAAGACTGCTACTTCAAGGATGTCTTGCTCTCTAACAGGCATCTTATCAGAATTGCTCAATAAACATCTTTCCACTGGCAGATAACTGATACTTACCTGTGGCTTTAAATCCATACGAGCTTCTTCTCCCCGCCCACCGCTCCGACATGTGTGTCTGCTTCTCAGGCGTTACACCAGATAAACAGCTGTCAGTGATAGAGACAGACTTGGATGAAGAAATAAGGTCACTAGTCAAAAATACCTTGTAAGTTTATTCCATGTATTTGTGGTGGAGTGAAAATGATGAAAATAATGAGTCACACACAAATGCCGTTTGCAGTCACGTGCGTTTACTGACACCATGCGGCCATGGTGATTATAGAGGTTAATATTTAGATAGTGATTTGACTCTCTTTATTACAAGCATGCTCTGTTTTAAAAACGTTTTAAACTCATAAAAAAAATTAATCATTGAGGCACAGATGAGAGTTGTAACATGTTTTAATCCCAGTTTCCCAATGTTCTGTGGACATGTTATTATGGAGACATGATGTCATTTTGAACACAGCCTCATGGCAAAAGCTATAGGTAACCTATTATTTAAAAGCGGAATTTATATTACGTCTCCAAAGCTTGTGAAAACAAATAAAACATAGCATACATTAATTATTTTAATTTATAGTGGGTTATTTATTAAGTATCTGTACTGTATATGACTAGGGCCTGTTGGTTAGAACTTTCTACTGTGGTTTACATGTGTCAAATTGTAAAAGTAGTAAATTGTTAAAAATAAATTAATAAATAAACAATATCCTACTTAATAATAATAATAATCGTCATCATCATCATCATCATTAATATTATTATTAAAGCAGATTTTTTTTAATTTCCTAATAAATAATAAATGTTAATTTTCATTTTATAATAAATAGCCTCATTATTTATTTATTTGTTTATATGATTTATATATGATATTAGAATATGTGTTAGCTTATGTAAGTAATTTGTTTTAGAATAGAATATTTAATGTTCAACTTCTCAATAATATTAGTAAAGCAAACATAGGCCCTATATGTTCCGTTTACATATATTTCAATTAATATGGAAAACGAGTGCATGTTTTTATCAAAACTAATATTGGATTTTATTTTAAATGCATGTTTGTGTAAAACAATATAACTTGCACAAAGAAATTATGGGGTTCTTCTCTATAGAAGTTGTTACTCCACCTCGTTTAGAGCATCGGCGGAATGGTCCAAAATGGTAAAAATCAGCTGGGGGGTTGTAAAATGGGAGTTGCTTTAATGTAACATATTTACTGTATGCTAAAATAGTTTAAAAGTTAGATCTGTTTTTTGGTATTTTTACATCAAAAAAGTCTTTAATTTACCCTCATAAAACTTGCAGAAGCCCTGCAGCACTGCAACATGTGATAAAAGGTCTCTTTTAATTTTTTAAGGATTTTTTTTTTTTTTGCCCTAACCTTCAAAAATACACATAAAGTTTCTATTTTAGAAATGGCTAAACAACACCATAAACTACTATAACAATGATCACCTTAAATGCTGCTTATGTGCTTTATTCAATGTTAACTATTACTAGTGTAAGTTTGAATACTATTTTATGTGACATTTATTGCTATATTGAAAGTGGCAGCAGATTCTTTACCTCAGATGTATAAAAAAATAACTAGCAAATGTAAAATTTAAACATTAACTTTATTTGTTACCAACAACATCAGTTAATCAGCATGTACTTTTAATAATGTTAATAAGGTTTAATATTTCTTAATTATGGACGTACTGCAGTACACTATCCCATGCTTTTGAATGTCGGGTGTTCAAAGGTTTCTGATTTCTTTAACAACGCACTTTACATGCCAATTTGCACATAACAGCTGCACATATAACGTTGTATATAGTAATAAACACGTACATACACTTGTCAATTAGTATATTTGCACTCACTACTAACTTCTATTTCTTTTTAAAATATATTTCAAGAGTTCACACTTAGATAATGCTCAACTATAATAGCAGGTTTGGCATGCTGTCCCGGGAGAGAACCCTGAGCTCAGAGATAGATGAGCCCAAGGTTCCCGCCTGGTTAATGAGCATTAGGAGGGACACGAGATCAGGTGTTTCTCGAATGTCCCTCCCGCTTCCGGCTGGTTGGTTAGGCATGTATACGCTGGGTGCTTGTGACTGTATTCTGATTCACTTATATACATGTTTTTGAACTGTGGGAGGAAACCGGAGGACCCGGACAAAAACCCACGCAAACACAGGGAGAACATGCAAACTCCGCGCAGGGAGTGCCAACTGGTTCAAATGGGCCTTGAACCTGTGGCCCTCTTGCTGCGAGGCAACAGTGCTAATCACTGAGCCACCGTGTTGCCCGATCAAAGAGGAGAAGGGATAATGTAAGGATAGGGGGGGTTGGGAGGGGGGGGGGTTCCGAAAACAGAGATAGGGAATGAAGTTTAGCTAGAATATATATAGTAGTTTTGGAGTGCTCCGATAGGCTAGCTAATGATTAGTGATGAGGATCAGCTGAAGTTGATCATATCACGTGTTCCTCTCGAAACTAGTTTATGAAACTTCCCTTCAAGAGTTCACACTTAGATAATGCTCAACTATAATAGCAGGTTTGGTATGCTGTCCCGGGAGAGAACCCTGAGCTCGGAGATAGATGAGCCCAAGGTTCCCGCCTGGTTAATGAGCATTAGGAGGGACACGAGATCAGGTGTTTCTCGAATGTCCCCCAAAACGCAAATCAACTCGGGACAGCAGCCGTGTATTCGGAGAACGCCCCCCAAAAGGCAAAAGGGATGGTATATCCGGCTGCTGGATATGGCAGTAGGGAAGGAAGGAAGAAAGGACATATATTAGTATATGGATAAATACATGTATACAAATCCTTACGCACATATGCGCACACACACGCACTCACATACGTACATACATATGCACGTACGTACATGGATACACACATACATACTGTACCCACACACGCACGTGCTCACACGCGCACAAAGTCATACATACATATGCGTACGGGCACGTAAGCATAAAAAAGGGGGGGTTAATCTAGGGCTTGGGAGGGGTAGTGACGTGACTGAGCTCTAACGGGAGTCGGGAAGAAGGGAGTGGGCGGTGAAGACTCCTGCTAGAGGGTGAGATTGTGGGGCCAGCCTTTGTATGACATGCGCCCAGACATATGGGAGTATCAGGCCGCATGTACACATCACCAGCACGTACACGTGCATACATGCCTGCATGTGTGCATGCATGCATACGCAGACTACCACGCGAATGCGTACCTGCCTGCTATATGCACGTGCATATGCAAATGAAGCTGGGCTAGCAAGGGGGCAGTGACGTGACTCGAAGCTCGAAGTCACAGCTCGGGCCATGAGCTATTAAAGGCTGATTCTAGCGGGAGTCAGTTGGCGGTGAAGACTCCCACTAGAGGGTAGGCAAAGGAGTGCCGGCTGAACATTAATGCTTGAATGTAGGCAGACGCATGTCCACATCACTCGCATGTGTATGCATTGGGTGCGAAAGCGCACACGGATGCGTACGCGTTTGCTGCATGCACGTGCAAATATAGCTGGGCTGGGGGGGGGGGGGGGGATGACGTGACTCGAGCACGAAGTCACAGCTCGGGTAAGATGAGCTATTAAAGGCTGGCTCTTAAAGGAGTCAGGGAGTGGGGGAGACTCCTTGGCACGCTGGGTGGCGGGAAAACTAAGGAGTTTGGATAGAAGGAAGCGTAGTTGGAAGGAAAAAAGGAGTAATAGGCTATATTGCTTGTTTCCTTAAATCCTATAGCTGAAAGGCTTCACTCTAAGGGGGGAAAGTGACGTGACTCAGGCACAAAGTCACAGCTCGGGTATTGTGAGCTATTAAAGGCTGGCTCTTAAATGAGTCAGGGATTAGGGGAGACTCCTGGGAACACTAGGTGGCGGGAAAAATTTAAGGAGTTTGGGTAGAAGAAAGCGTAGTTAGAAGGAGTATAGGCTATATTTGCCCATTTCCTTAAAACCAATATTTGTAAAGCTTCACTCTAGGCAAATCAGAGTGTTGATGCAAGATGATAGATTCATCTGGAAATTGTCATTTGGGCTGCCTTAAGGTGGCTTTGGTTGAGGCAGATGTATGATTTGAAAGCGTCAGAAGACCACCTTCCTAGTGTTTGTATGTGCTTTTGTGATAATCCTTTGTGTGCTGCTGTGGTGGCTGCGCCAATTCTGAATGAATGGCTAGAATATAATTCTGGTGTCAATCCTGAGATGCGAAGGACTGCTTTTAGGTGTTTTTGAAACCAAAAGCGTGTAACTGGGTGGAATGAGTCATCTATGAAAAGGGGGGAGATGGGGTTGGAGCAAAGGGTTTTCCTGTAGCGCATGTATGCTAAGAGTGCTTGGAATGGGCGTGTGGAGGAGGGGATGTTGAATATGTAAATGGAGTGTCCTATGCGTGATTGATCTGTTTTGCTTTGCTTGATGAGGAAAGAAATTGTTTCCTCGTCAATCAAAGCTAGGTCTGAGATGGTGGGGTGGATGTTTGGGTCGAATTTTGACGTAATGGAAATTTCGGAACACCTGAGAAATCCGAAAAATGAGAGTATGAACATGGCATCTAGGGTTCGGTCGGTATGTGTTGATAGATAGGTTTTCCGTAGTGTAGAAATGCATTTGGATAGTATACGGTGTGTGATGGGCGGCCTGGAATCTGGGTGGGGGTGGTTAGCTTTTTGGATGCCTTTAATAAGAAGGCTGGTTTGTGAATTAGCTATGGAATCTGATGCGGAGCCATGTATTAATTTATGTAAGAATTGGATGCCGCTTAAGTAGCTTCTGATAGAGCTAGCTTGAATGTTTTTGGTGGTATGGAGGTATGTGATAAATGAGGAAATAGTGAGTAATGAAAAATTGGGAAATGAGGTGTTGTAGAGGGAATGGAAATTTTTAAATGTATTCCAGGCTGTAAAATAGGATTGTAAAGTTCTGGGGGCTACTGTGTGTAGTATGAGAGAGATGGATGTTTGATGTAAGTGATGCATGAGGTGGTTTACGGGAATATAATCTCTGAATAAGGAGGGACTGGAGTCGGATTTGGTTCTGCTTCCGGGGCGAGCAGCCAGAATTTCTGAAACAAAAAACAAGAAAGAGAGTCAGCAATTTGGTTATGAAAACCTGGTATATGTTTAGCTGTTATGATGAATTGTTTTTTGGCAGAGGTCCAGATAAGGCGGCAGAGAAACGGCATTAGAGTGGGTGAGTGAGAGCGCCCTTTGTTAATGCATTGAACTACGGCTTCGTTGTCGCAATGGACTAATATACAGGAGCCTAACCATTCGTCACCCCATAATAGGGAAGCGGCGACTAGAGGGTATAATTCGAATAGTGCTGATGATTGGTAAGGTGGGGGAATTTCTTGCATTTGGGGGGGCCAGGAGGAAGCAAACCAGCGTCCTTGGTAATAGCCTCCGAAACCTACGGAGGGCGCAGCGTCTGTGTATAAATGAATATCGACTGGTGATTCTATTAGATCGCTATAGAAAAAGGAGCAGCCATTCCAGCATTTCAGGAAGGAAATCCAGAGACTTAGTTCGTTACGGCACGGATGGGATAGAGATATGTTATCTTCCAATCCGTGAACCGATGCTGTAAGTTGGAGCAGGTGACTGACAAAGGCATGGCGAAATTTAGGTGTCCTAAAATAGACAGTAATTCGCGCTTTGAGCAATGCTTTCTTTCCAGGAATATGGAAGAGAGTGAGATAATGCGATCGATTTTCTCTTTGGGTAAAGATGCTTGGAATATAATCTCTGAATAAGGAGGGACTGGAGTCGGATTTGGTTCTGCTTCCGGGGCGAGCAGCCAGAATTTCTGAAACAAAAAACAAGAAAGAGAGTCAGCAATTTGGTTATGAAAACCTGGTATATGTTTAGCTGTTATGATGAATTGTTTTTTGGCAGAGGTCCAGATAAGGCGGCAGAGAAACGGCATTAGAGTGGGTGAGTGAGAGCGCCCTTTGTTAATGCATTGAACTACGGCTTCGTTGTCGCAATGGACTAATATACAGGAGCCTAACCATTCGTCACCCCATAATAGGGAAGCGGCGACTAGAGGGTATAATTCGAATAGTGCTGATGATTGGTAAGGTGGGGGAATTTCTTGCATTTGGGGGGGCCAGGAGGAAGCAAACCAGCGTCCTTGGTAATAGCCTCCGAAACCTACGGAGGGCGCAGCGTCTGTGTATAAATGAATATCGACTGGTGATTCTATTAGATCGCTATAGAAAAAGGAGCAGCCATTCCAGCATTTCAGGAAGGAAATCCAGAGACTTAGTTCGTTACGGCACGGATGGGATAGAGATATGTTATCTTCCAATCCGTGAACCGATGCTGCGAGTTGGAGCAGGTGACTGACAAAGGCATGGCGAAATTTAGGTGTCCTAAAATAGACAGTAATTCGCGCTTTGAGCAATGCTTTCTTTCCAGGAATATGGAAGAGAGTGAGATAATGCGATTGATTTTCTCTTTGGGTAAAGATGCTTGGAATTTTTCCGAATCTAGGTTTACGCCTAAAAATTCTAGCGACGTGCTAGGGCCGGCGGTTTTCTCTTCTGCGAGTGGAATACCCAGGTTAGCAAAAACTTCTTGGGTTGTCGTAAGGTGTTTAGCTGGAAGAGAATTTGGGGGAGAAATGATTAAGAAATCGTCGAGAAGGTGTACTAGATACGGAATGTCGTAGTTATTGGATAGGATCCAGCAGATAGCTTCTGAAAGCATATCGAAAATTTTTGGACTGCTTCTGCATCCAAAAGTTAGACGCACTGAGAAGTAAAATTTGGATCTCCAATTAATGCCAAAGAGGTGCCAGAAATCAGGGTGTAATGGCATTATTTTGAAAGCGGAGGAGATGTCCACTTTGGCAAGCCAAGCGTTTCGGCCGACTAGTTTAATTAGGGAAATAGCTTGGTCTATGTCGTGGTAGTTTAAGGCGAATTCTTCGGAAGAAATGGTGCTATTTACACTAGAGAAAGGAGAATTGTGAGGTGATGAGAGGTCGATTATGAGGCGTTTTTTACCAGAAAATTTTCTGGTGGCTACACCGATAGGGCTAATTCTGTAGACGCTAAATGGGGGGGCAAGGAAGGGACCAATCATAAATTTATTATCGATCTCTTTCTTGATTAATTGTTTGACGACTTCTCCATTGTTTAGACCTGTAATGAGAAATTCAGAAAAGTTAGAATCAGGGTGCAAACTTAATTCAGATGCAAGTTGAGAAATGTTAACAGGAGTCGACAGATAATTTTTTGTTTTTTATTAGCTTTTGCTATTGATTATGCGGGCATGCGTGCCGCCACAGTAATTGCAGGTATGGAGGAATTTGCATGATTGCCTGAAGCATCTACCTATATTGAAATTAAAGCAGGGATGAGGTGGGATAGTTATGAGAAGATGAGGGTTGAGTAGGAAGAAGAGAGGGGATATTTGGGATAGATGGGCGGGGAACATAGCTAGTGGATTTGAGGAGAGGAGGAGCTGCATCGGGGGAAGGAAATACTAAGGGGCAGGAAGTGGTGGTGTGGAAACTAGAACGGCAGATCGCGCAGGAAAGATTACGGCAACCTAGGAAAACTCTGTTGTGGAGATCAGTGTCCAAAGCCCCCCAGTAAGGGCATTGATTCCACTGTGAGACACGGATGGCGCATTTAGCTGAGAATAGTTTATGGTAGGTATAGAAATGAGTTCCCCCATAAGAGAGCGCGAGCTCTGAAATGATGGCCATATAATCGTTCAGCTCGCGCCTCCTATGGGGAAAAACTGAACATATTGTTTCTGTGAATCTAGAAAATGCTACATGAAATTCTGCTAGAGAGAGTGTACGGATTTGAGTGCTGGCGGATGATTTTAGAGTGAGTGAGAATTCACCGCAATCTATCTGGCGCTCCGCCGTGGGAGGTGCAATGGGTGAGAGGAGTGTAGAGAGATCTATATCTGCACCTGAAATTATGAGGTTCTTGGTAGTGTTGGAAATGGGAGGAGGTTCCAAAACTGGAGCGTTTTGCGGAATAGGGAGGGGGGTAGCGGTGGCTAGGGTGAATGGAGGCCGTGCGGAAGAAATGTGAGTAGAAATGGAGGGTTGCTGGGGGGGTTAGTACTGGAAGTGAGTGCGCTGTGAAGGGATGGGGGGAGCGAAACAGGGGGAAGGGTAGAGGAATGAAAGGCGGCAGTGGGGGGGGAAGGCATTAGGAAGGGAAAAAGTAGGCTGATGAGTAAGAATAGGCTGAGTTGGAGGGATGGGAGGATTAGAAGGAAGGGAAAACTGGATTTGGTTGAAAGAAGTAGATGTAGCTGGATGGTGAGAGCTGGAGGATTCATTAGAATTAGGAGCTGGTGGCCAGAAGGGGGGGGGGGGGGGGGTGTTGGTTAAGGAAATAGGATTAATGTCTTGGGTAATGTCATCATTTTGTATGTCAATGGCTTCAATAGTGTTCCTGTTTTCTTGATAGTGATGAGATGTTGAATTTTTTTATTTCTTTGGTGCTTTTCATGATGGTCTTGGTTGATTTAGTGCTGGCTGAGAATTGCTGCGCTGAGGATAGGGGGCGTGGTGGGAGCCGGACTTTCTGGTATCTTTGGGAGGCGGGGTCGATGAGGAAATGGATGCGTATAGTTTGGTGAGTTCGGACTTATTGCAACGGCTTGGGATTGTAATGCCGGCGTCTGTGATGCATTGGCGGAGTTCATTTGCGGTCATTTTCCTGGTGGTGATTGGTGAAGAAGTGGCGGAGGCATAGGAAGAGGCTGGTGAAGGTAAGTGGCGATTTGAAGCTGTAGGAGACGGAGATTGGAGTCGGCGAGATGATCTTGTTGTTGCTGAGCGGATGGGCCTGCGGCCTCTCACTGGAGCATTGGGCTTGTGCTGCGGTGTGGGCTGGATGATGATATGTTGGACTACGGCTGGAGTTGTTGGGAGAGCGTCGCCCTCGTTAGCTTCGATGTTGTTGTTGCTGTAGCTGCGGCTGCAGCTGTTGGTAGGGTTGTTGCTGGTGGTCAGTTGCTTATCCATGTTTAGTGGAATAGCGAGATGATAGCTATCTGCTGGTCTTCCGAAAACAGAGATAGGGAATGAACTTTAGCTAGAATATATATAGTAGTTTTGGAGTGCTCCGATAGGCTAGCTAATGATTAGTGATGAGGATCAGCTGAAGTTGATCATATCACGTGTTCCTCTCGAAACTAGTTTATGAAACTTCCCTTATTATCTGTTTTTTGTCCTGTCTCTGTTATCCTGTTGCACTGTAGAAGCTTTGTCACGCAAACAAATTCCTCGTATGTGTGAACATACCTGGCAATAAAGCTCTTTCTGATTCTGAAAATTGATTTAAATTTTACAATAAAGATGCAATCCTTCAAATACATACTGTACTTTAAGATAAATGGTATCGTAAATGTAAATTGAGTATTTTTTATGTAACTGGTTTACACTAAGTTACTGGCGAATTGCTGCCAGTAAGTAACTGTAGATTCTACAGGAAATTGTTAACAGTGCAGGCTAGGGTTTTAGAAAGCTTTGCTGAAACCATTTTTAAAAAGTGGTGAAAACTCTAATATTAGCTATGACCAGGATGACTTAGATTTGTGTTAAATGCTATTTTCAGCAGGAATTAAAAAACGGGTTAAGCATGTAATATATCTATTACATGGATTATAATAGAATTTGGTAAGTTTTACTGTTTTGCACTTACTTGTTTATTTCATGCAGTACATTTGAGCAAGGAGTAAGTCAGGAGTGTGTTCAAACAAAACAGATGAATATTGGTGAAATCAAAAATGGTTATTACAATAAACTGACATTTTTAACCCAGCCCTAATCCAAAGCTATAATTTACTGTCATTAACTATTACTAGTGTAAGTTTGAATACTATTTTATGTGACATTTATTGCTATATTGAAAGTGGCAGCAGATTCTTTACCTCAGATGTATAAAAAAAAAACTAGCAAATGTAAAATTTAAACATTAACTTTATTTGTTACCAACAACATCAGTTAATCAGCATGTACTTTTAATAATGTTAATAAGGTTTAATATTTCTTAATTATGGACGTACTGCAGTACACTATCCCATGCTTTTGAATGCTTGTCGCTGGACTCTTGTCATCTAGAAATGTTTTGTTTTCTAAACAAAAAGAGTCCCCAAATGCACAATGTCACATAATTACATTACAATGAAAATAAGTTGTTGCAGGCAATGTTGGATAAGTAAAAAAGTTATTAATTACTATTGTCAATAAAATTGTATTTAGTTTACTTTTCTAATTACTTTGTTTTGAAAAGCAACTTACTTGCTCAATAAGTAATTTAATTACTTGACATAATAAACCCGTATAAATATGAATGCATAGACACAATAAAAATGAAACTTTTTAAATTGTTAACATTTTAGTCAAACAGTACCTCTTAGTTTTATTTTGACCATATTTTTACTTTTAAATGTAACATTTTCGATGTTAAGGATTTTATGTAATACTCAATATGTTTTATTGCATATGCAATGGTTTACAAATCTAATATTCTTAAGTTGAAAAATAATTTATTGTGTAAAATATATAACAGCAAAAAAACAACAATATATATATATATATATATATATATATATATATATATATATATATATATATATATATATATATATATATACACACACACACATTAGCTCAGCTTCTCTGGGAGTGTACCTTATATTTTCATGAAATAATTCTCACTCTTTCTCACTCATTTCTTAAGCATGTTGTCTTGAAAAAAAAAATATTCTGCAAAATATATAACAAAAACTATAACCCCGAATCAGAAAAAGTTGTGAAAGTATGGAAAACACAAATGAAAAAGAAAATAGTTATTTTCAAATTTACTTTGACTTGTTTTTCATTGCAGAAAATATCAACAAAATGAACAAAATAATAAACAAAATATTTCATGTTTTAATGTTTACATCCTTTCCTGTCATTTAGACCTGCAATGCATTCCAAAAATGTTGGGACAGGAGCAATGTAGGGCTAGTAATTAGGTAAACTGATTACAAAATGATGTGATTTGAAACAGGTGATGTCAACAGGTGCTTGTAATTATGATTTTGTACAAAAGCAGCATGCCAAAGAAAACTGTACCAAACCCCATGTTAACAGAGTCCAGAAGCACAGTAGACTTCTCTGTGTTTGGAGGCATCTGGGGTGGACGATCACACAGTGAAAACAAGTACTGTGGTCAGATAAATCAGTATTCCAGGTATTTTTGCAAGAAATGGATGCAGTGTGCTCCAGACCAAAGAAAAAAAGGATCATCTAGACTGGTCCAAAAGCCAGGGTTGGTCATGGTATTGAGTTGTGTCAGTGCCTTTGGCAAAGGTAACTTCTGCTTCTTTGAGGGGCATCATTAATGCTGAAAAGTACATAGAGATTTTGGAGCACAATATGCTGCTTTCTTTTCCAGGGACACCCATGCATATTTCAACAAGCCAATGCAAAACCACATTCTGCACACATTACAAAAAAAAAGTCCTGGCTGCAAAGCAAGAGGATACAAGTACTTGACTGGCCTACCTGTAGTCCCGATCTGTTTTCAAAAGAAAATGCGTGGCACATTATGAAGCTCAAAAACAGTACATTATAAGTAACTGTTATGAAATTACCTAAAAATTAAAGGTTATCCCTTATTAACTAGTAACTTTGTAACTAATTACACCCAACTCTTATCACAGAGTATATGAATAAAAAAATTTTAATAAAACCATAAAATTCCAAAGTCATGACTTGTTATTTTTTGTTGCTATTTAACACTGATTGAACAAGTTATTACAGCTCTTTGTAAAGGTTTTTAAAAGTATGTCATCTCCCTTGAAAAATGTCTAGTTAGGGGAGATGACCTTCAGAGTCTGACAGTAGGTAAAAGTGGTCCAGTCATAGTATTAAAGGCTTTTACAGACAATGTCTACTTGTGAACCTCAAAAGGATACTTCTGTACAGAACAATGCCTTTTCATGTCCACCTGAAGATTCAGAGCACTCAACATCAGCCAAAATAAAGGGCTTTTCATGACTTCAATTCACTGCTGTGTGATTCTAGTGTTGATGGAGGATGCTATTTCTTTTCGCATCTGGACTGACTTATTTTGCTTGAGCCTTTCAGAAAGACTCACAAATTAGGAGACAACATTTGTGTATATTTATTAGAGCTATGGTTAAACTGAGATTTATTTTTGATTCTCAATTTCGCAATTCATTTAAATTTTGCTGTGAGGTGACAGCACCACCTACTGCGCCACCGCATCGCCCAGGTATTTTAAAGTTGCGTTGTGAAGTTGCGTTTAAAGTTGCGTTGCGTTGTCAGTCATCTGCACATAAATAACTGTCTGGTTTACCTCAGCTACTAAATACGATCTCCAAAGACTACGTCGAATAGTTCAGACTGCTGAGCGAGTCACTGGTACAACCCTTCCTACTCCCCAAGAACTGTACTTATCCAGAGCGAGCAGAAGGGCTGCCAAAATCACTCTGGACCCCTCACACCCAGCACACTTCCTCTTTGAACTTTTACCTTCTGGTCGACGCTACAGAGCACTGCGCACCAGAACAGCCCGACACAGAAACAGTTTCTTCCCTCAGGCAATCCATCTCATGAACACTTGATGATAATAATTGCGGAACCAACATCACTCCTTGCTATACACTTTTATACACATATACACTTATTTAACAACGCACTTTACATGCCAATTTGCACATAACAGCTGCACACATAACGTTGTATATAGTAATAAACACGTACATACACTTGTCAATTTGTATATTTGCACTCACTACTTGCTTCTATTTCTTTTTAAAATATATTTATTATCTGTTTTTTGTCCTGTCTCTGTTATCCTGTTGCACTGTAGAATCTCTGTCACGAAAACAAATTCCTCGTATGTGTGAACATACCTGGCAATAAAGCTCTTTCTGATTCTGAAAATTGCTTTATATTTTACAATAAAGATGCAATCCTTCAAATACATACTGTACTTTAAGATAAATGGTATCGTAAATGTAAATTGAGTATTTTTTATGTAACTGGTTTACACTAAGTTACTGGCGAATTGCTGCCAGTAAGTAACTGTAGATTCTACAGGAAAGTGTTAACAGTGCAGGCTAGGGTTTTAGAAAGCTTTGCTGAAACCATTTTTAAAAAGTGGTAAAAACTCTGATATAAGCTATGACCAGGATGACTTAGGTTTGTGTTAAATGCTATTTTTAAAAAACGGGTTAAGCATATATATCTATTACATGGATTATAATAGAATTTGGTAAGTTCTACTGTTTTGCACTTACTTGTTTATTTCATGCAGTACATTTGAGCAAGGAGTAAGTCAGGAGTGTGTTCACACAAAACAGATGAATATTGGTGAAATCAAAAATGGTTATAACAATAAACAGACATTTTTAACCCAGCCCTAATCCAAAGCTATAATTTACTGTCATTAATCATTTGAGTCAGTCATATGTATTTTACATATAGGGTTGTTGACGTGATGTCGGATTTTCACTGTCACACATGACAAAAATGAATATAATTTGTTTGTTATCATTTGCAATATTTGCAAAATGTAGTGAAGATCAAACATTTATTTTTCTTCCATGGACCTCATGTTATAAAAATGCAGTTATATTGCATTTTTGAGCAAAATCACAAATCTGTTTAATGACGTGACTGTTTCAAGCATAGTTAATTAAACTACAACTAAACTAAATTACAATAAAATATAGAACACAGACATAATGTTTAACACAAAAATGTTTACAGGTTTACAATATGAATCATTATGTTTTTTAGGGCTCAACAAAAGAAAGAAACTCAGACAGGTTTGGAACCTTGGAAGTCAAGAGTGAGTAAATCATGACGAAATTTAAATTTTTGGGTGAACTACTTGAAGGCTGCGTCCGAAACCGCCTACTACTCAGTAGGTACTGTATTTGAATTTAAACGTACTACTTGGCCGTTAGAAAAGTATGTTTTATACAGTATGACTGTGAGCAGTATGAATGGAATTCATTCTACATTCACCATTTTGTCATGGTGATGTGACCTACCCACATCAGTTGCATCACTTCACTCCCATTAATGAATTCTCTCACGGGGCATCATTGTGCTATAGGATAACACAACGTGCATGGGATGCGCACTTCAGAATCAGGTCATCCGGGTACTTCGATCAAACTGATTTTCAAATTCTATGAATTCGGACATACTCTTCGGCTTGCATACTGATTTTAGCGTACTATATAGTATGGAAGTATTTGATTGGCCATGACGCCATGATAAATATTGACACTTCCCCTTAGGGCTCAGTCAAAAGCTGTCAAAACGCTGCTTCTTTGACACATCCTCATCTCATATACACTGTGCAACACTCATTTGCCTAGCATCTGTTTCCAGCTCCGATAATAATTAGCTCCAATTTTCCTTTTTAGCCGACAAGTGCTAATCAGCCACAGCAAGAGGTTAAAGATTAGAAAGCAAGACACTTTTTTGCCACCGAAAATCAAAATAATGACCAATTAAGTTCGTCTCAAAAACGATGCTTATAAACATTCACACTTTTAGTGTTCTTGCATAGTTAAAACGGAAAGCGGATGGCATTTCCATCACCATTTATGAGTAGCATTGTCTGATCAGTGGCTTTGAAGCTGTCTTTGCAGATAAAAGTGGCACAGCTAATGATAGGGTGCTGCTGGTCCTTTAATATGAAGCTGGAGGTTGAGATCAAACAGTCGGGAATGAAAGTGCTTCACCGCTGTCTTACTGGACTCCGATTCAAGATTAACTAAAGTAGGCTTGTGGCGGTTCACCTTAATCTTTTGGATTCTGGGCCAGTTTGTTGATATAACACCCTTCAAAATGCTATCAAAGCATAATGTGAAGTGTCCGTAATTGTCCCTTCTGGAGCAAATGTCATTTTGACTCTTTCAGCTTTGTTGAGACAAATACAACCCGATCCATTCAAAGCAGATACTTTGGGGTTTATTTAGTCTCTTATCACTCTGGGTGTCAAGAGCGTTTTTTAGGCATTAGTATCAATATAGGTCATCTATAATCCAAAACAGTGACAAAATTGCATTTACAAGACATAAACTTTCAAAGCTTTAGGTCTGTGATTTCCAGCAAAATGTATCAACTATTTTTTTCACTTTACCGCATACTTTGGTTCAGGGGTGTCAAACTCAGTTCCTGCCCAGTTAAGTTTCAACCCTGCTTCAACACACTTACCTGTAGGTTTCAAACAAGCCTAAATGACTCAATTTAATTGATCAGGTGTGTTTAATTAGGGTTGGAACTAAACTGTGCAGAGCTGTGGCCCTCCAGGAAGTTTGACACCTGTGCTTTGGTTTCTTATCAAATCTTCTGACTAATCAAAGGCTTTCTAGTATTTAATATGTTCTGCCCCTGAAGCTGTTGTTGATGCTGAAATTAGTAATTTATCTACATGTCAAAGAGCATTGCAAATATCCGGCTCCAGCTGGGTCAGTTGACATTTCTGTGTGGAGTTTGTATGTTCTCCCCATGTTCGTGTGGGTTTCCCCCACAGTCCAAAAACATTTGGTATAGGTGAATTTGATGAACTTAAATTGGCCATAGTGTGTGTGTGTGTGTGTGTGTGTGTGTGTGTGTGTGTGTGTGTGTGTGCGTGTGTGTGTGTGTGTATGTGTGTAAAAATGCGAGAGTGTATGGGTGTTTTCCAGTACTGGGTTGCAGCTGGAAGGACATCCACCGTGAAAAACGCATCATTTTTTACCTTTAATACACACAAACCTATTGTTGGACAAATATATTTCCCTTCAAAAGCTAAAACTATATTTACTCTGTATATACAGTAAAAGCTGTTTCATATGAGGCAGATTATTGGCTATTGGCTGCTAAGCATTGAACCCTGATATTCATACTATTCTCTTGTTAACTTTTTAAGGTCTTGAAGATGTTTGGCACTACAAATGATCAATGCCAATACAGCTTCTGGGTTGCAAATATTCAGTGTTCCTTCACTTGTGCTTAAGAGTGATTTTTGTCTAAACAACAGCTTTTAAATAGAGAAGTTTTTTTTTTGCTTTGATTCTTAATGGAACACTACAATTCACAGTTACATATATATAACTATTCACAATTACAAATTAACATAATTTTAACGTGATTTTGTAAGTGATCATTAAGCTTTAATGCAGCTCTGCACTACAAATACATATCAACAAACGGTTGCATATTTAATAGGTTTTTATCTTTCAGTGTTAACATACAACCACAAATCAGAAAAAAAAGTATGGAAACAGTATGGAAAAAAAGTGATTTCTAAATTTGTCTTGTATTTCATTGCAGCAATATAACAGCACATTATTTGATGTGTTCCATGTGATTTTTTTTTTACTAAACACTTATTCCAATTTTGGAAACACATTTTTAAAAAATTGGAACAGTAAAGCATTTACCACTTTGTAATGCTGCCATTCCTTTTCACAACACTTAAACGACATTTAGGAACTGAAAACACCAAGTGATAAAGTGTTTCAGGCATAAATTTGTTCCATTCTTCGTGCAAATAAGTCTTAAGGTAGCCAAATGTATGGGGTCTTCATTGTTGCATTATGTGCTTCGCATTCTCTATTGAGGTCGGTACTGCAGACAGGTCAGTCAAGTACCTGTATCCTCTTCCTCTGCAGCCAGGACTTTGTAATGTGTGAAGAATGTGGCTCCCCTTCGGATGGAGAACTTCAATGCTATTATGGATTTTTAATCTAC
Organism: Danio aesculapii; assembly: GCF_903798145.1. NCBI lineage: Eukaryota > Metazoa > Chordata > Actinopteri > Cypriniformes > Danionidae > Danio > Danio aesculapii. Next base: position 12,845,746 of record NC_079443.1, on the reverse strand, counting down.
GTATGGGGATTTCATTCAGAAAGCCAATCGTATGAAAAGAATATGTAAACTGGCCAATGAAATGCCTGAGGAATTGGCAGTGTCTGCTTGCGCACCTGATGCTTGTTGCAATTAATTTAGCATAAAAGCACAGCGAAAGCAAGATGAGGCATCCTTTTCACTTCAGAGACTTCTACAGCCTTCTGAGAGAGTCAATGAGGGTTCCTCCTGCTGATATCTAGCGATTTCGAGCGAACAAGAGCGGTCTCCCGGTCGAGCTGGAATTCTCCCTTGCCTGGCGTTCTTTGGTTCCAGTCCTCCAGAGTGGTGCGTATAAAGTTGCAAATTTTCCAAAAGAGCAACACAGTCGTGCAGCACGTCCTTTTCAGGATGGTGCTCCGACCGTGAGTTTCTGGATGCGGTGGTTTCCTGTCTCTGGATGATGGGCAAGAGCACTGCGTTGCATGTCTGTGGGTCCAGCATGTTAATGCGGTGCTTGCAGGCAGTTCATGTCATCATTGCGATGCCATGTCTGTTGCGCAGTTAAGATCGCGGCTAGCCCTTGCAAAAGGGCGAACCACCCCAGCTGTCCCCTGCACTGCAGCGGGCACTCGGGCAGGTCTGAGGCTTCCAGTGGGAGATTATCCGTCACCTCCGGGCCCGCAGACCTCCCGCTCCTCCAAGCGCTCCATCCAAGCTTTGAGTGGAGGAAGCGATCCGTCTAACCAGATGGTAGCCCTTAGGCTCGAAGACACCGGGGACCAGACATCTGTCAAAACGGATCATGAAACAGACATGTTAGCCGTGCTTTGCCGGGCTGCTTCGGCCGTGGGGTTGGAGATGGTTTATCCCCCAGCTCTGCGGCCAGACCGACTAGATGGGTGCTAGGTAGAGGACAAAAGGGCCAAGCCTTCGAAGCCTGTCGTCCCCTTCTTCCCGGAGGTGCACAGTAGGCTCACGCAGTCCTGGAGGGCACCTTTTTCTGCTCCGGCGAATCGGGCGCGTCGAGTACCTCGGAAGCAGGCAGCCCCTCCTGCCCAGGGCGCCGTTAAGTCCAGTAAACGGACCGCGAAGCGTCCCTGAGACAGGTCATCCAGACAAGAGAGAATCTGCTCTTTCCCCGCTGGAGGGCCGGGCCCCATTTACAACGGCACGTTTCAGTGCCACGCAAACATCAATGAAAGAGCACTTTTCCACTTCCCCGGATGTGGGGAACTCTGCCAGGCTGGGACGCTACGCCTTCCAGCTCGCAGATTCTGTGCATTTCGCCAGTGGCTCACCGGTGCTGGGAGAATGATCTCCTTTCTCACACCCCTCGAGCCCCCCCTCCAGAGCTTGGGTGCGAGGTGAGAGTGAATCTCTCACCTCCAGCTCTTCCGCGGGATACTCGCGCTTCCTGGATCAGCACACGCACTCCGCGCTGCCCCACTACTGATACATCAGTGATTGTAGCGATGAGTCCATTAGCGAGAGCTCAGCCTGCCTGGTTAACATGGGCCAGCCCTTCGCGGTTGCTCATATGCACAATCAGACTTGGCAACGCGATTCAATTCGCAAAACGACCCCCCAAGTTCACGGATGTGTATTTCACCAGGGTCAGCCCCCTGTCCGCCCCTGTTTTGCGAGAGGAGATTGCTGTCCTCCTGGCGAAGGATGCAATCGAGCCGGTCCCTCTAGCCGAGATGGAGAGCGGGTTTTACAGCTCGCACTTCATCGTGCCCAAAAAGAGCGGTGGGTCAAGGCCAATCTTAGATCTGCTCGTTTTGAACCGCTGTCTGCACAGGCTGCCTTTCAGAATGCTCACGCAGAAGCGCATCCTCCGGTGCGTTCGTCCTCAGGATTGGTTTGCATTGGTGTGCCTTAGCGCTCCTTCAGCTCTCAGGCATCCGCATACTCAATTATCTCGACGACTGGCTGATTGTAGCCCACTCTTGGGAGAAATTGATTATGCACAGAGACAAGGTGCTCCGGCACCTCCACCTGTTGGGGCTTCAGGTCAACCGAGAAAAGGACAAACTCGCCCCCGTGCAGAGGATCTCTTTTCTCGGGCTGGAGCTGGACTCGGTCACCATGATAGCGCGCCTCTCCGAAGAGCGCCCTTAGCTAATGCTGAGCTGTCTGAGAGAGTTCGACAGCAAAATAGTGGTCCCACTAAAATTATTTCAGAGGCTCCTGGGCCATATGGCATCTTCAGCCGCTGTCACGTCGCTCGGATTACTCCATATGAGACCACTTCAGCACTGGCTTCATGATCGAGTTCCCAGACGCACATGGCACGCAGACACACACCAAGTCACTGTTACTCTGCTGTGTCGCCGCGCACTCAGCCCTTGTAACGACCCCTAGTTCCTACAGGCCGGAGTGCCTCTAGGACAGGCGTCCAGTCATGTTGTTGTTTCAACAGATGCTTCAAGCATGAGCTCGGGGGCTGTGTGTTACGGGCATGCAGCTGCGGGCCTGTGACCTGGATGTCAGAGCTCTCCATCCTCGTGACGGCCCTCCCCTAGCAGATCCCTTTGAGAGAGGACCTACTCTCTCAGGGACAGGGCACCATCTGGCACCCTCGCCCCGATCTGTGGAACCTCCACTTGTGGTCCTTAGACACGAGGAAGACTTAGGTAACCTACCAACTGCGGTGGTTAATACCATCACTCAAGCTAGAGTTTAGTCAGTGAATGGTGCATCTCTCGCAGAGAAGACCCCCAAGATTGCCAGATCAGCGTTGTGCTTTCTTTCCTCCAAGAGAAGCTGGAGAGCAGGCTGTCACCCTCCACACTCAAGGTTTACGTGGCTGCCATCTCCGCTCATCATAACACGGTGGCTGGCAGCACCGTGGGAAGGCATAACCTCATCATCCAGTTCCTCAGAGGCGCTAGGCGAATTAATCCACCTCGCCCCCCTCTCATGCCCATTTGGGATCTCGCCCTCGTTCTCACGAGCCTGTGTACAGATCCCTTTGAATGATTTCTGTCCTTGAAGACAGTTCTGCTGGTTGCATTGGCATCGATTAAGAGGGTTGGGGACCTGGAGGCATTTTCGGTCAGTGACTCATGCCTGGAATTCGGGCTGGCTTACTCTCATGTTGTCCTGAGACCCTGCCTGGGATATGTGCCCAAGGTTCCTACCACAACATTTAAAGACCAGGTAGTGAGCCTGCAAGCGCTGCCCCCGGAGGAGGCAGACCCAGCCCTTTCATTACTTTGTCCAGTTCGCGCTATGCGAATTTATCTGGACCGCACTCAGAGCTTTAGATCATATGAGCAGCTCTTCGTCTGTTATGGTGGTCGGCAGCAGGGAAGTGCCGTATCGAAACTGAGGTTGGCTCACTGGATAGTGGATGCCATCTTCCTCGCTTACCAGAGCCAGGACGAGCCGTGTCCCCCAGGAGTGCGTGCGCACTCCACTCGGAGCATTGCATCCTCTTGGGCGCGTGCACACGGCGCCTCTCTAACAGACATCTGTAGAGCTGCGGGCTGGGCGACACCTAATACATTTGCAAGGTTTTACAATCTGCGAGTGGAGCCGGTTTTCTCAAGTGTTTTAGGTAACCCTTGGTGATTGACGAAACAACTCGGTGTTGAAACACGCTTGCTGCGCTGTTCTCCCTGACACGGAGATACGTGCGCTTATTCACTCTGTCAGTAAAGTTCCCTGCTTAGGTGAGCCTTGCAGATTCCTCCAAGGCCCCCAGCACTGACTCAGCACTGGCCCATTACGTTGTAGGTCTGCCATCTGGTCAGCCCGCGTTTTGGGTATAGGTGCCCGCTATGCGTGATCCCCACTAGGCGATCCCATATGCTTATTCAGACCCGTGTCTTCCCTCTCCGCTAACCATCATATTATATGTGTACTCCCCCTTCTCAGGGCTAGTCCATATATTCTGCCATCACATCTCCCCATTTGGGTAGTAGGTGGCCTCCCCAGCATCCTCCCCTTCGGGACTGCACGCTTTCCCAACGTACTGTCGTATTTAAATTCCTAGAATTATCTAGACGCTTGCGGCTCCTGAAAAATATATATAAATCCATAAATCTTCTTTGAAGTGGGATAAGTAAGGGTCAGGGATCACGTTGGAAGACTGCGCCTCTCTATGATGCAGGTGCGCTCACGCTATGCCTGGCAAACCTCTCATCGGAGGCCAAGGTAAGGTGCAGTCATTATGGCGTTTTCCAGACATTTCTTCATATGTGGATTAAAAATCCACTATAGCATTGAAGTTCCCCATCCGAAGGGGAACGCTCTGGTTACTAAAGTAACCCTCTAATGCTTTATTGCATCGCCATAATGCTTGTTCCTTAGCTGTTGGTATCAGTCTCTTCAGCTTAAAAAGGATGCCTCATCTTGCTTTCGCTGTGCTTTTATGCTAAATTGATTGCAACAAGCATCAGGTGCGCAAACTGACGCTGCCAATTCATTTGGCATTTCAATGGCCCGTTTACAAACTCTTTCAGATAACTGGCTTTCTGAATGAAATCCCCATACGTGGAATGAAAATCCACTATAGCATTTCCATTTTCCTCCTCGGGCAACGAGGGTTACTTTAGTAACCAGAGCGTTTTGCATTGTCTTGTTAAAACATGCATGCGCATCCATGGAAAAGGCAGCAACATATTTTGCTCCAAAATCACTGTGTACTTTTCAGCAATAATGATGCCAGACCCTGGCTTTTGAACTTGTTGCTGGCAACAGTCTGGATGATCCTTTTTTTCTTTGGCCCAGAGCACACGTCATCCATTTCTCCGAAAAAAAAATAAAAAAAAAATACGTGAAATACTGATTCATATGACCACAGTACAATTTCCAGTGTGTGATGGTCCATCCCAGATGACTCAGAGCCCAGAGAAGTTGATGGCGTTTCTGGACAACATAGGGCTTTTTTTTAATCACAGTATAGTTTAAACGGGCATTTTTTGTATGTAACTGCATATTGTGGTACTTGACAAAGGTTTGCCAAAGTAGTCCTTAGCCCATGTGGTGATATTTCTGAATAACGATTCTTGATGCAGTGCTGCCTAAGGGATCGGAGATCACAGTTGTATAGCTTAGGCTTGCACCCTTGTCCTTTATGTACTGAAATTCCTCCAGATTCCTTGAATCTTTAAATTATGCTATGCATTGTTGAAGATGAAATATCCAAATGTCTTCCTCTGTTTTTTTAAAGAACATTGTTTTAAACATTTTAATAATTTTCTCATATATTGTTAGCAAACTGACGATCCTTAGCCCATCTTTGCTCCTAGGACTAGACTAGACCTGGACATTTTGAGGCTCTTTGGTTGACCCCAGCCAGCCTGTGTAAGGTTTGTAAGAAATTACAAAATGAACTTATTTTCTTATTTTACCTCATGCAGGTACTGAATTTGCATTGCTTCTATTTTGAAGTTTTAGGTCGTACATAGGTACGTAAGGTATGTAAGGGAATGCGTGTTACTGAATTGATGTTGTCGCATACAGGTTACAACTGTCAAGATCACTTTCACCAAAGAGAGATTTTGAGTTGCAGGGTTTTCAAGAAAGCATGGACTGCTCAGTATTTATTTACTGATGTAAGAGGTAAATTTGTGTGTTTGGTTTGTGGAGACCAGATTGCTTCAGAGTTCAAAGAACAAAGAAGGTTGGGGAGTCACAGAATAAAGTGAAGAGCGGGGGTGCATGCGAGAAACGGTCACTGCTATAATGACTGTTTAAAATAAAACTGTTCAAATGTTCACATTTGGTTAACCATTGTTTCGTTAACCAATGTTTTGTTTTGGTTTAGGGACCACAGGGTTTCAACTCTGTTATTCACAGACAATGTTGTTCTATTGGCTTCATTGAACATCGATCTTCAGCATGCACTGGGGTGGTTTGCTGTCAAGTGTGACTCAGCTGGGATGAGAATCAGCACCTCCAAGTCCGAGGCCATGGTGCTCCAATGGAAAACGATGGTTTGCCATCTCCAGTTTGGAGGAAAGTCCTTACCTCAGGTGGAGGAGTTCAAGTATCTTTTTGTTCACGAGTAAGGGTAGGATGGAACATGAGATTGACAGGCGGATTGGTGCAGCAACAGCAGTATTGCAGTCGATGTACCGGTCTGTTGTGGTAAAGAATGAGCTGAGCCAAGAGGTGAAGCTCTCGAATTACAGGTCAATCTACATTACTACTCTAACCACTGAAAAGACAAGATCTCAGATACAAGCATCCTGGAATGAGTTTCCTTCTCTCGGTGGCAGGGTGCACTCTTATAGATAGGGTCATGAGCTGTCACCCGGGAGGAGCTTAGAGTAGAGCCACTGCTCCTCCACATCGAGAGAAGCCAGCTGAGGTGCCGCAGGCATCTGTTTTGGATACCTCCTGGATGCCTACCTAGGGAGGTGTTCCAGGCATGTCTCACCAGGAGGAAACCTTAGGGAAGATCCAGAACACGCTGGAGGGACTATGTCTCTCAGCTGGCCTGGGAACACCTCGGGATCCCCTCAGAGGAGCTGGAGGAAGTGTCTGCCGATCAGGAGGAAGTGCGACCCAGCCCCGGAAAAGTGGAAAAAATTGAATTAATGAATAAATGAATTGTTTTGGGAAATTTATTAAGTAAATGTCATGTTTTTTAAGATAACTTTTCTTTTTCATTGCTTAAGTATAACATATACTCTTACCAGTCTTACCAACTTATCAAAGCAATGCTATTTAGTGCTTTATATATAGAAGCACAACTAATATTATGCAGACTTTAGTTCAGCCTTTCGATCCGGCCCACCATAATATTTTCTTGTTCTCATGTGGCCCTATTTAGAAAATAAATGCTCACCCCAGGACTAGACCTTTCTTGGATGCTGCTTTTATACCAAATCATAATTACAATCACCTGTTGACATCAACAGTTTCAAATCACATCATTTAAACAATTTACCTGATTACCTGCCTGAAGTTTCTCCTTTCCAAACTTTTTTTGAAATGTGTTGCAAGAACCAAAAATGTAATGTGTTTTTTTAAAGAATGAAAAAAATAAATAAAAAATCCAGAGGAGCACATTAAATAATGTTTGTTGTATTGTCTGCAATGAAACACAAATCAAAGTAAAATAGAAAATATAAAGTAGAAATCATGACTTTCTTTTTATTTGTGTTTTCTATACTGTTTCAACTGTTTGTAATCCATAGAAAATCAATTTGTCGCAATAAAATAAACTTATAAAACAAATACCTCTGATCCATGAATGACACTACATATTTAAAATAGTTCTACCGTAACTGCTTGTCATTAATAGCTGATAATGAATTTACAGATACATACAAAAGGTTTTTTCATTTGTGAATAATTCACAAACTGGGTAGATCTGAGGTGTGTTTCAAATATATTTAAATTACATTTAAATGTAATGGCATTATTGCTTTGACCACTAATCCACCCTATTGACCTTATTCTTCAATGCGGAAGTGCGTGCGTTTTTGCGATTGTTTTAGAACTTCCGATTCAGCTGCCTAAGGGAGAAATTACTGGGAATAATAAACGGCAGAAAATGGCCAAACTACTTACTCTACAAACAAGTGTTTGCATGACAATACAGACAAAGTAGAAAATTATAATAACAAAATATCAGTTTGCAACACCGAGCAGCAAAACGAGCTGTTTTTAACGTCTAAAAAAGAATGGAAGTGAATGAGACCGGAAGTCTCGAGCCAAAATGATTCAAATGGCTGCGCCCACTCGTACGCGGAGAATAAGGTGAATACACAGACTATGCAAGGTGCATAGGGCCCTGCAAGTTACAGAAGGCTCCATCACTCCACCTAAACTTTTCTTTTTAGTGATTTCTGAAGTTTGAATTCCAAAATGTTTAGAAATTGCGTTTGAAATTGGAAAACTGCAGTTGGCCATGAAAAATCAAGGTCACTAGATTTTGTTTTTCATAGATGAATGTGTTGGCTTCATCAGTTCATTTAACTGTCAGTCAATTTGCTGAAGCTTCACATAAAAACTGTTTGTTCTCATTTCTCTTACTAACAAAAACTTTTATAGAGGTAGTCGGGTAAAAAAAAATGTCTTGTGCTTCATTCCCACCCTTTTGAATTATGTTGCATTGGTAAGGAGTTATCGCAAGCTAAAGCTGGGGTCACACAGCACTTTTCGCCCCACAGACTTCCATTCACAGACATACAAATGCGGCAGATCGGAAACACAAGCTTGTGCGACTAGTTTCGCAGTTCAATGCTTTGGAAAGTTCAAGATTGGTGATTGGTGACCTGCAAAATCATATCACGTGATTGCGTGAGACCAATCCAAGATCAAAATATGGCCTGTCTGTGCAGAAATGTAAAATATGGACCAATCACTCACTTTTTTTAATGTGTAATCATGTTGTTTAATCCCACCCCTTTTTGCAGTGCCCTACCACAGAATGCTAGTGTGACTGCGGCATAAGACTCTTTAGTTGTTTTTTAATAGAACAAAAATAGAACTTTTACAATAGAACTAACCCAAAAATCTAATAATACCCGGCTATCAGGGAACGTTCTCGTAACTTTGGCTAATGTTCTCTAAAGGTTCTCTCAAACTTAAAACATTAATATGATGGGAAATAGAACGTTTTAATAACAACTTAAAAATGTTATTGAAACATTAAAATAACAAGAGAATGAAATGTAAAAACGTTTTAATAACATTCTTATAACCAAACAATAACGTTAATACAATGTCTAAAAACCTGGATGTTTTAAATGTTCTAATAATGTTCAAACAAAACGTTTTCATGATTTGGAAATGTTACCTACTGGAACAATTTATAACATAATATTGTTACGCCTAGTCCATAGCAGTCGGCCAACTCGACCCCACATGCGGTCAGATGAAGTGACGAGCTGCAGCCAATGAGAGAGCATATCAGCATGAGCTGAATGCCTGTGTGCTCAGGAGCTCAAGAGAAACGTCTGTGATTGGCCAGACTGGGCATCAATGCACTTGCTTCATTCTGCCTTAACACGGACATGAGAGTAGGCTATATTAACAATGGAACTAGAATTCTGTAACTATTGAAATGACCATACAGGTCATTCTGACCGTTCTCATATAAAACGTAATATTGTCACGTCATATTTCCATTCAGAGCTTCTATTGAGATATTAAAATTAAGCTCTGAATGTCTGTCATCATATTTTATGACCCCATTACCCTAAAAATATGATCTTTTTTTGGGAATACAGCCTATAAATATATAGTTAAAGAGCCCATATTATGGGTTTTTGAAAATGCCCTTCCATGTAGTGTGTCACACAGCTCTAAGTGAAGTGAAATATCCAGCTAAGGCTTAAATCTGTAAGTGTACAGTGTTTAAAACTATTGATTCATCTATAAAAGAGTCGACTCATAGTGCTTCAAACGAGTCGTCTTGATAACGAGTCATTAGGTGTTTCGTGATGACGCGGCTACGAAACACAAGTAGTTGCACGCGCAAGCCTGGGAGATTTGAAACCTGCGGCTCCGCCCACTAACAGAAAAAAAGTCACACACACACACACACACACACACACACACACACACAGAGACACACACAGACACCGGTCGAATGAAGTCACGCTGTGCAGATGGATATTATTGACAGTTCACCCAAAGATGAAACCTTAGCAATATAGCCTAGCCTTGAGCCTCTGGAAACTACCTGCTTACAAAGAAGACTTCATCGGTTTGTTAAAGGAAGGATCAGTAAAGACTGTCAGAACATGGATCAGTGCATCATGAATCAGTTTCTTCCCCCGTTTCACCAGTGTAAGTACATGCGATTAAAGTTGTTGCCTCGTTTACTCTAGCTTGCAAATTATGCATTTAGTTGTGTATTGTTACTTGTAACCGTGTGTACTATATCAGGTTAACTCTATATATTCTCATATCGCGTGTAAAGCCACGTTGAAAACGCGACACGTGCCGCTTTGTTTACGGATAGTCAGCTATGTGTGTGTGTGATGTGTGTGTGTCTCCTCTGAGGACGGTCGTTTGTGTGAGTGTCTCCTCTTAGGAGGTTAATGTGTGTGTGTGTGTGTGTGTGTGTGTGTCTCCTCTGAATAGGGTAAAGCTCTAGGCAAAGGGTGATCACGCCACCCTCAACCCGATAGTGAAAACGAAAGGGACCCGTTTGTAAAGTGAGGACCGGGGGGGGGGTGGTGTCGCGGTTGAAATCGAAGACTGGGGGGGGGGTGTTTAATCGCGGATATAACTGAGGACGCGGAGGGTGAGGGACGTGTCGCCGCCGCGCCGTCTCTATTCTGGACGCGCCGGCCCTGTGTGTGTGTGCGTGTGAAAAGAGCAAGTAGACTGTGACTGGCTAGGAGATCTCCTCGCCAGTTCTTGGACTTTTTGCTCAATAAAATAGTTTGTCGTCAGTATTTTCTAGTCCATCGTCTGTATTTACATTCACCCACTGGCAGCCAAAATCCACTATGAAGCGTGTGTGCACTGTGACTACTTTTATATTGTTAATTAGCTGCTGGGCATTTCACTCTGTCTCGCGCTGAAGCCTGTCACTGTCGACCAATCGCAGAAGGCTGTCATCGGTCCAATCAGCGCAGATTAGCTTCGCGCTGAGGAGGGGTTTGGGAACAAATGAATCGCTGAACGATTCATATGAGAGTCGCTGGAATAATTAGGTAAAAATAAATGCAGATTATAAGACCATGAAAGTGTTGTTTGACCTTGCATGCATATTAGACTGTTGTTGGAGACCCTTACAACCTAAATATGACCCTATTTCATGTATAATATGGGCTCTTTAAGAGACTAGAACATGCAAAGGTCTGGGCCTCGCTTTCATTTTCACTTTCAAACAGGATCTATTTCCCGGCACAGAATATGCTGTTTTGAAAGATATATCTGAAGTAAATTTATGTTTTTGCTAACAGAAAGTTATGTTTATGTTAGCAGGAAGTTGCTAGGCGAAAAAAAATGCACAAATATTTCAGACTGCAGACATGCATGCAGTCATTTTGACCAATATGGTAATTAAAGGTAGAAATCCTCAGTTCTTTACTGTTTTGTGATTTGAAAAATAACAATGTTAGAAAGAAATACACAGATATTTAGGAAACGTCAGGGTGTTATAGATATGTTACTTTTATTTCAAAGAGCTATTAAATTGCAAAAATTTAAAACTCTCTGTGTATCAGTCCACTCGAGCCTTGCAGATTAGTGATTAATCTGCTGATGCATCAGCTGATTGACGATGTTTTTAAATGCTTCCTCAAAAGCTTGAAACACTGTCAGTGATGTAATCAGCACACAAGCAGCCAATAGTGTTCAGCTTTTTCTGACGACTCCTCCCTCAACATTTCATTGGCTGTGGTTTGGTAGCTGGACTGAGCTGTTGGAGAACTAGTTGTTGTCAGATCTTGTAGTGTGTCACCCCCTTCTTGTGGATCATTTACGTAGTGTCGCGTAGTGTGAGCACCACAGCGATTAAAGGACCCAAAATCAAGTAATGTAGTGTGAACAGCACAGCGATCTGCTGATGTTTAAAATCCTGTAGTGTGAACTAGGCTTTAGCTGAGTAGATGTCCAAGATCAGCCCACAACTAGACTACTTAACATATACAACAAATCTATCTATTTGATGACTAGACTATTTTTGAGCTGTCCTTATTAGACCTCAATTACATTTTCACTGACAGTCCAATTTTCATTCATTCATTCATTTTCTTTTTGTCCCTATATTAATATGGGGTCACCACAGAACCGCTAACTTATCCAGCATATGTTTTATGCCGTGAATCCCCTTCCAGCCACTATCCATCTTTGGGAAACATCCATACACACTCATTCAGACACATACACTACGGACAATTTAGCCTACCCAATTCACTTATACTGCATGTCTTTGGACTTGTGGGGGAAACTGGAGCACACGGAGGAAACCCACGCGTACACGGGAAGAACAGGCAAACTCCACAAAGAAATGCCAACTGACCCAGCTGAGACTCGAACCAGCGACCTTCCTGCTGTGGGGTGAACGTGCTACCCACTGCATCACCGTGCAGCCCCCAGCTCAGTTTTATACTCGTTTAAGGCAAGACATCCATTTTTTGATGTCTATTAGATGTCTATTAAACTAAATTGATTGTTGGGTTCTGCTCATGCTGCAATGCATCTAATGTAGAAGTTTGAGAAAAACAGACTGTTTCTTTAATGATCTGGCTTGAATCGTCAGTCAGTATCTCAGCATATATGCCCGTAACCTCTGCGATGGCTCAAAATGTGATGCCTCACAAGACTAATGGCAGAGGCTAAAGAGGAAAGTCTTTGGTGACAGACTGTTAGCAGGAGATAAAAGACTGATGCAGACTCTCCGGCTCCAAGATCATTTCATGGCACTTTAACCACCAGGACAAAAATCAGATGACTTCATATACGGCTCTGTGAAATGAAGGACAGACTGTAAAAGAGACAAAAGATGCAGACTGAATGGGGAAGGGACAGACATGGTATGGGGAACAGATTGATTGGGGGAACAGAGAGATGAGGACAGTTTTCTGGCTGTAATGAACAAAAATCAGCAGCTGCCTGGAAACCCGTGGTCATATTTCTGTTCCGTCCATCTGTTTTTCGACTGCTCGTCTTGTGAGTTCGGCTGTTTCACAGAGCCCAAACACTGTAGTGTTACTTATCAAACAAATAATTAGTCAGAACTCAATGTTCTTGACTGAGTTTTTCCTTTAAAAACAAAACTAAAGTAATTTTAGAGTGACTTTTATTTTCTAGATGCATTGAGATAATATACACTTTCTGCCTTATACAAGTTCAGAAAAGTACAAAAAGTAGAAAACTATGAAAACTGAAACACTTCACCTCATTAAACGATACAACAGCAGCAGAGTAACAGATGCATTAAACTACAACTTGCATACAAAAAGTAGAAAACTATGAAAACTGAAACACTTCACCTCATTAAACGATACAACAGCAGCAGAGTAACAGATGCATTAAACTACAACTTGCATCATCAAACTACATAGCTGTTTTGAAGGGTTTATAAGTTCTTTCTCTAAACTTACTATTGACCTAGAAATAAGCTTTTTTTTCTGCAAAAAACTTCTGATTCTTTTGCCTATATGGGAGAAATTAATAGGAATAAAAAAGGGCAGATTAACAAACAATTGTGAATAACAAACAATTGTGTTTATGATAATACATAAAAAAAGAATAATAATATAATAATAAGAAAAACAGCATAATGAGCAATTTCAGTAGAAGTGAATGAGACTGTGCTCGCTTGTACATGAATGACTGAATAAGGCCAATAAACCATCATTGAATGTTCCTAATAACTTTCATTTGTGATTTAGGCCCCGTTTACACTAATACGCTTTTGTGTTAAAACAGTGTTTTAGAACGAAAACTATCCACGTCCACACTGGCGTTTCATCTAACATTTCTGAACAGCTCTCAGTCCACACTACACTGCTGAAAAGGCACATCATATGACCATACACGTACTCTGGCATGTGCTGAAAGCTGCTTCAGTGTGTTCTCATGTCATATATATAATTCCTCTTGTGTAGACCTATCTAACAAGTCGGTCTTTTGAATCTATTAGCCTACTTGATCCCAGGTAACGTGTTTTGCCTGGGCGCAAAGAAAAGTTAATATAACTATTAATTTATGTACATGTACACCGATTCCGCACATTTGACCGATTGCTTGATTTTTGTTGTTGTATTAAAAATACCTCAAAATAACCTCCAACCTCCCCTTTCTCAACATAACAGGTCCTGTTTCAGTCTAGTTGGGTTTAGTTCTATTTAGCAGTAGGGTTATTGTTAGGGTTATGCTCAAAAAACATTTTTTGGCTGCTTGTTTAAACAACTTATTAAAATGAGCTGAAACTTTTTGGGACAACTTAATTGTTTTATGCTCAATCCACTTAAATTTGTAAAGACAATTAAGTTAACTTAATCGGTTTGAGTTGGGACAACAAGATGGAATTTTGTGAAAGCCAGCATTTTTTGTTACAATTTTTTTTTGTTTTCTGTTTTTCAGGTGTGATTGGTCCATCTATCTCCACCCCATATATAAATAAACCATAGCCAAACCAAAGTATTTGTTTGATATGCATGTATACCAAAACAAAAAAAAAAGTACAAATTCCTGTACCATTACAACCCTAGTGTCACGGATTGGCCAGGCTCTTCCACCAACATCACGCATCGAGCACCTTCACCTGAGTATTAACCACGCACAGCTGCACCCAATCACTCCCAGTCACTATATAAGCACACACCTCACTTCACTCATTGTCCGGTCTCGTTCCTACGAAGCGGACTCTGAGTGAACCACTTCCTAGGTTTCACTCCCCTGCGATCTCAGCATATATACTTACCTGTACTCTGTTTTCATTCCAGTCTGTCCAGTGTTCCAGTTGTCCTGTCAACGTTGTGTGTCTCGTCAGTCTGTCTTCCCCGCAAGTCCTCTGGTGTGTGCATTCGGTCATCCTTCTGTGTCTGTCATCCCACCTGGCAAAGAGAATCATCAGTTCATCCAAACTCCATTTCAACTCTCAATCATTATCCACATTAAGCTGCGGTCACACTTGACATTTCCTCCCATAGACTCCCATTCATACGCACGCGAATGCGTCAGACCGGAAACGCGGTCTCATGCGTTAAGTTTCGCAGGTTGCTGCGGTGCAAAGTTCAAGCTTGGTGAACTCTGACCTGTGAAATCGCATCATTTGACTGCGTGAGACCAATCTAGGATGAAAACACGACCTCTCTGGGCAAAAATGTAAAACATGGAGCAATCGCTCGCTTTTTAAAATGTCTAATAAGCTTGTTTAATCCCGCCCCTTTTCGCAGCGCCGCACAACAGAATTTCGCACACACAAAGCCCGGTGTGACCGTAGCTTCACTCTGCTGTTGTAATAAACCTCATTTATAATTACTCCCCTTGTTTGTCCGTCTGCTTCCGTAACACCTAGAAACATATTTGTGCATTTGTCATTGGACAGTACCGGATGGAAAATGAACTTTTATTATCAGTGATGAATCTGTGTTGAACAATCTTTCTCTGACTCACAACCAGTGGTGCAGTTTCCCAGAACAAATGCACTTTAGGTAAACTGGATAAACTACTACACTGGCCGTAGTGTATGAGTGTGAATGAGTGTGTATGGATGTTTGTGCCAGAGGTGAGTAGAGTATCCAAAATCTATACTCAAGTACAAGTACTTGCAGAAATTCTTACTCAGGTAAAAGTAACAATCTTAAAAAGTTACTTGAGTAAGAGTAAAAAAAAAAATTACCCAAGTAAATAGTTACTAGTTACTTTTCATTTTATATATATATATAGAGTCCAGAGTGTGTTATATGCGGCTGGGTTTCTCCCTTGCCTGGCGTTCTTTGGATCCGGTCTTCCAGAGCAGTATGTATTGTTGCGAATTTCCTAAAAGAGCAACACGGTTGTGCAGCGCGTCTTTTTCAAGACGTCGCTCTGACTGTGCGTTTCTGGATGCAGTGGTTTCCTGTCCCCTGATAATGGGCACGAGCACTGCGTTTCATGTCTGGGGGTCCAGCATGTTGATGCGGTGCTCGCGGGTAGTGCATGCCATCACTGCTGTGGCATGTCTGTTGCGCAGTTAAGATCGTGGCTCGCACTTGCAAAAGGGCCACCCACCCCAGTTGTACCCTGCTCCAGGGTGGGCACTCGGGCAGATATGAGGGTTACAGTGGGAGTAAATCCGCCGCCCTCAGGCTTGCAGACCTCTTGCTTCTCCACGTGCTCCATCCAAGCTTCGAGTGAGAGAAGCACTACGTCCTAGGATGGTCGCCCTCTCCCTTAATGACACCAAGACTTAGATGTCCATCGCTGCTACAGAGGATGGGTTGTCATTGTCTGATGAGGATTCGAACCCGCTCCTGCTCCCGCAGCGAGCGAGGCGTTGGATCTAGAAGCAGACATGATGACCCTGCTTTCCCAGGTTGCTTCGGCCAAAGGCCTACAGATGGTTTGTCCCCCAGCCCCGCGGCCGGACCGACTAGATGGGTGTATGTGCGGGCACCACTCAGGCTAGAGCTTCCTCTACGAGGCACGCCTACGCCCTGAAGTGGAGTCTATTCACTGAGTGGTGCACTTCTTCATGAGAAGACCAGAGGAACTTGGCAGATCAATGTTGTGCTTTCTTTCCTTCAGGATAGACTGAAGCCGAGGCATGACCTCATCATCCGTTTCCTCAGAGGCGGTAGGCGAATTAATCCACCCCGCCACCCTCTCATGCCCTCATAAGATCTCGCCCTCATTCTCACGAGCTTGTGTGGAGATCCATTCGAACCACTCGACTCAGTATCTTTAAGATTTCTGTCCCTAAAGACAGCTCTGCTGGTCGCATTGGCATCAATTAAGAGGGTCAGGGACCTCGAGGAATTTCTTCATTACTGTGTCCTGTTCATGCTTTGCGAATTTATGTGGAACGCACTCAGAGTTTTAGATCATCTGAGCAGCTCTTCATCTGTTATGGTGGTCAGCAGAAGGAAAGTGCCGTATCAAAAAAGAGGTTGGCCCACTGCATAGTAGAAGCCATCTCCCTCACTTACCAAAGATGCAGGCTGGCTGACACCTAACACATTTGCATGGTTTTATAATCTGCGAGTGGAGCCTGTTTCCTTAAGGGTGTTAGGAAACCTTGGTGATGGAGGAAACATTCAGTGGTGTTGTAACACGCTTGCTGCGCCTTTCTTTCTAACACAGAGATAGGTGCGCTTTCTCGCTTTGTCAGTTGAGTTCACCGCTTGGCGAACCCTGCAGAGAATCCTCCGAGGCCCCCAGTATCTGACTAGGCGGAGGAGTCAGGTGTTGGCCAGTTACGTTGTTGGCATGCCCACTGGTCAGCCCACGTTCTGGGTATAGGTGCCCGCTATGTGCGATCCCCGCTGGCAATCTCTTTTTTATATGTGTACTCCGCCTTCTCAGGGCTGGTCTATATGTCTTCTTGCCACCAGGTCTCCCCACTTGGGCAGCAGGTGGCCTCCGCAGCGTCCTCCCTATCGGGACTGCACGCTTTCCCAAGGTACTGTCGTATTAAATTTCCTAGAAATTAACTAGATACTTTACGACTCCCAAAAAAATCTTAATCTGTAAAACTTCTGTTGAAGTGTGTTAAGTAAGGGCCAGGGAACACGTTGGAAGACCTCTGGTGAAGCAGATGTGCTCACACTCTTAGCTTGGCATAACCTCTCATCGGGGGCAAGGTAAGGTTCAATCATTGTGGCGTTTTCCATACATTTCCCTATAGTGGAAGTTTCCACATAGCATTGAAGTTCTCCCGAAGGGAAACGCTCCGGCCCCTTAGCTGTTGCACGTGAAAGTCTCTTCAGCTAGAAAAGGATGCCTCAGCTTGGCACGCGCTGCGCTTATATTCCAAATTGATTGTAAGTAACGCCAGCTGTGCATGTTGACGCTGCCAACTCTTTGCCATTTTATTGGCCCGTTTGTATATTCAGTCAGATGATTGAATTCTGACAAAATCCCCATAGTTCAAATCAATTCAATTCACCTTTATTTGTATAGCGCTTTTACAATGTAGATTGTGTCAAAGCAGCTTCACATAAAAGGTCATAGTAAATTGGAACAGTGTAGTTCAGTTTGTAGAGTTTAAGTTCAGTTCAGTTTAGCTCAGTTCAGTGTTGTTTAAAAATCACTACTGAGAGTCCAAACACTGAAGAGCAAATCCAACGATGCTCAGCTCTACAGATCCCAAACCATGCAAGCCAGTGGCGACAGCGGAGAGGGAAAAAAAACTTCACTAATTGGCGAAGTGAAGAAAAAAAACCTTGAGAGAAACCAGACTCAGTTGGGCAAGACCATTTTAATTTCTCCGCTGGCCAAACATCTTGTGCAGAGCTGCAGTCTCAGTCTTAGTGTCGCTGCTGTTCATGGTGTATATAAACAAGATGCAGAAACCTGTGTGGAAACATGTTAAGTGATGCACTGAGTGTATGCTTTATTAAACAGATAGGTCTTTAATCTAGTTTTGAATTGGGAGAGTGTGTCTGAGCCTCGGACGTTATCAGGAAGGCTATTCTAGAGTTTAGGAGCCATAAATGAGAAGGCTCTACTTCCTTTACTCGACTTTGCTATTTTAGGTACTACCAGAAGAACTGAGTTTTGACATCTTAAAGAGCAAGTTGGATTGTAGCGAGACAGAAGGTTGGTTAGACAAACAGGAGCTAGATTATTTAAAGCTTTATATGTAAGAAACAATATTTTCAATTCAATATGAAATTTAACAGGCAGCCAGTGTAAGGAGGATAAAATTGGGGTGATGTGATCATATTTTCTAGACCTGGTGAGAACTGCATTTTGTACTAATTAAGGTTTGTTAATAGAGGATGCTGGGCAGCCAGAAAACAGAGCATTACAGTAGTCCAGCCAAGAAGTCATAAAAGCATGGACTAGCTTTTCTGCATCTGTGATGGATAGCATACTTCGTAACTTAGCAATATTTTTCAGATGAAAGAAGGCAGTTTTTGTGACATGGGATATATGATTTTCAAAAGTTAAGTTGCTGTCTAATATGACACCCAGATCTTTTATAGTAACTTTGTATCCCTCTAATTGTAGGTCGAGTTGTGAGATCTGCTGTGTACAGGATTTATGCCCAATAAGTAATAATTCTATTTTGTCTATTTTTTAGTTTAAGAGAAGAAAATTGTTGGTCATCAAATCTTTAACATCTTTATTACACTCAGTTAGCTTAGACAGTTCAGACATCTCATCAGGTTTAGTTGAAAAATATAATTGAGTGTCATCTGCATAGCAGTGAAAGCTGATCCCATGTCTTCTAATAATGTCTCCCAGGGGTAGCATGTATATTGTAAAGTGCAAAGGGCCTAAAACTGATCCTTGAGGCACCCCATACTTTACTGGGCTGACTTGTGAAGGCTGTCCATTAATATTCACAAACTGGTAATGGTCAGCTAAGTATGACTTAAACCACTGTAGAGCCTGTCCCTGGACACCTGTAGAATTTAAGCGACTTATGAGGATATTGTGGTCAATGGTGTCAAATGCAGCACTAAGATCAGTAAAACTAATAGCGAGATGCACCCTTGGTCAGCAGCCAAGAGTAGATCATTGGTTATTTTCACTAATGCAGTTTCTGTACTGTTTTTTAAGTGATGGGTTGGACCAATAACATTTTGCTTTATCCCTAGTGAATGTAGTAAATCCATAAACGTGAGCCCTAATGTGTTGTTAGCCTCATCTATGTGGATGTTAAAATCTCCTACAATTAGTATTTTATCAGTTTTAACTAGTAAGTCAGAGATAAAATCAGAAAACTCTTTTAGAAAATTGACATAGGGTCCTGGGGGTCTATATATGGTGATTAAAGCGAGAGATAACATAGGTTTTTGCATAGTGTCCGGAGACATAACATTAAAGAGCCCATATTATGGGTTTTTGAAAATGCCCTTTCATGTAGTGTGTCACACAGCTCTAAGTGAAGTGAAATATCCAGCTAAGGCTTAAATCTGTAAGTTTACAGTGTTTAAAACTATTGATTCATCTATAAAAGAGTCGACTCATAGTGCTTCAAACGAGTCATCTTGATAACGAGTCATAAGGTGTTTCATGATGACGCGGCTAAAAAAGGTCTCACACACACACACACACACACACACACACACACAGAGACACCGGTCGAATGAAGTCACGCAGTGCAGATGGATATTATTGACAGTATCCCCAAAGATGAAACCTCAACATTATAGCCCAGCCTTGAGCAGTTTGAGTGCTTCTGAAAACTACATGCTTACAAAGAAGACTTCATCGGTTTGTTAAAGGAAGGATCAGTAGAGACTGTCAGAACATGGATCAGTGCATCATGGATCAGTTTCTTCCCCCATTTCACCAGTGTAAGTACGTGCGATTAAAATTGTTGTCTCGTTTACTCTAGCTTGCAAATTATGTATTTAGTTGTGTTTTGTTACTTGTAACCGCGTGTACTGTATCAGGTTAACTCGCTATATTCTCATATCGCGTGTAAAGCCACGTTGAAAATGCGACGTGTGCCGCTTTGTTTACGGATCCTCAGCTGTTCCTACACACATGCAACGGTCCAGTTTCAAAATAGTTCAGCTCAGGTTCGAGGTGAGGTGTATAAATTGCACCCAGCTAGCTGAACTGGCGCTCTAGGCGTGTGTGTGACGCTCTAGGCAAAGGATGATCACGCCGCCCTCAACCCAATAGTGAAAATGAAAGGGACCCGTTAGTAAAATGAGGACCGGGGGTGTCGTGGTTGAAATTGAGGACGGGGGGGGCATTCGCAGATATAACTGAGCGTCGCGCCCTCTCTATTCTGCCGCCCTAGGTCTTCTCTATGTGTGCCCTGTGTGTGTGTGTGTGTGTGTGAAAAGAGCAAGTAGACTGTGACGGGCTAGGAGATCTCCTCGCCAGTTCTTGGACTTTTTGCTCAATAAAATAGTTTGTCGTCAGTATTTTCTAGTCCATCGTGAAATTACATTCACCCACTGGCAGCCAAAATCCACTATAAAGCGTGTATGCACTGTGACTACTTTTATATTGTTGATTAGCAGCTGGGCATTTCACTCTGTCTAGTGCTGAAGCCTTGTCCGTGTCGACCAATCGCAGCAGGCTGTCATCTGTCCAATCAGCGCAGATTAGCTTCGCACTGAGGAGGGGTTTGGGAACAAATGAATCGCTGAACGATTCATATGGGAGTCGCTGGGATAATTAGGTAAAAATAAATGCACCCTTACAACCTAAATATGACCCTATTTAATGTATAATATGGCCTCTTTAAGTGCTAATACTTTAAAGGAGTTAAACATAAGTCAGTTTCTCTGATTGACATTAAGAATATCACTAAAGATTGATGCAACTCCACTCCCACGACCAGTTTGGCGACCCTCATGTTTATTTAAGAATCCTGGAGGAGTTGCTTCATTTAAACTAATATAGTCATTTTGTTTCAGCCAGGTTTCAGTGAGACAGAGTGCATTAAGATTGTTATCTGTTATTATTTCATTTATGATGAGTGTTTTAGGTGCTAGTGACCTGATGTTTAGGAGACCAAGCTTTATGAAATTGTATTTTCACTTTTTAGTAGTTTTTTTGGTTTAATTCTTAATAGATTATTTCTGGAGCACACAGTGCCTTTATTTATTGATCTAAAAATATGAGGAACAGACACAGTCTCTATAGGGTTATCCAGATATGCATTACTGTTATTTAAGTGGAACGAACAAGAGTCTATATGGCTTAAATGTGATTTTTGTGAATTTTTACTTACTTTTTACTCATAAAAAGTATGGAAGTTTCCATATAGCATTTGAGGTTACTAGTAACCAGGGCATTTTCACCTTTCAATGGCTCATGATTTCTTTTCAGGAAAACCTTACACTGACACTCCCTTTAAAAACATTAAAGAATAGTTCACTACATAAATAAATCAATTCTGTCATCAATTTCTTCCATTCTATTTTCTCAAAAACTTATTGTGTGTTCAACAGAAGACAATTTTAAAGGTTCAAATCCACTTGAGGTTGAGTAAATGATGAGAAAAGTACTTTTTTGTGTGAACTATCTCTTTAACAAACTATAGAAATATGGTATCTTTTTGTTGTTTACATACATTAAATGGCACAGTCTGCAAAAAATGTTTGTTTTAAATACACAATTGACAGATTTATGCATTTATCACCAACATTCCAGTGCATTTTTTATTAATGTATAAAACTGTTGTGCTTAATATTTTTGAGGAAAACACAATACATTTTTTCAAAAGTTTAAAAGAATATACAACAAACGTTTCAGTGCTAGTGCATTTCACTTTATAATGTAATCAGACCCTTTCAACAAAACATTTTTGTGT
Source organism: Danio aesculapii (assembly GCF_903798145.1). NCBI lineage: Eukaryota > Metazoa > Chordata > Actinopteri > Cypriniformes > Danionidae > Danio > Danio aesculapii. The sequence goes on along the minus strand of NC_079443.1, from coordinate 12,823,923 downwards.
CTGTATAGCTGAATGTGTGATCAATAGAGAACACTTTGATGTCAGTGTTTGCTTTTAATAAATGTCAGAGGTGCTTCATTATTCAGTGTTTTGCTAAATTAAGATTCTGTTTCAGTAATCATGGTAATTGTTGGGGTAGTGCTGACCTTAGTTTGGAGAGTCGTATGTGTTAACAACTAAGCCACCATACTGCCACCCAAAAATAAACATTTGATGTTAATTCACTTACAAGCAGTTGTGTAACGAGTATTTAAAAATCTTACTAAAGGAAAAGTACCATTACTTCACAAAAAATGTAGTGTAAGTAAAGTAAGGTTTATGAGTACGTTAAATTATTTTCCATTCATAAAGTAGACATTTAAAATGTTAGATTAATGTGAAAACATTAAATGAGCAATATCATATGAGTAGAAGTGCAATATGGATGTATATCAGTACTGGTGGGAGGCATGCGTTGGCACGAGGCCACAGGCAGAGTGCCTTTGTGTCCCACCAGTGACAATATACAGCCACACTGTACTTCTACAAGTTTAATATTGCATTTATACAACAGTTTAACGGCATAATCGTGTAAATAAAAAAGAAAATCAAACTTGGAGAGTCTAAAAACCCTTTTGTATGAGGAACTACTTTCTTCTGCCATTCATTCACATCTGCAGTTGACGTCAGAACAGCAGGAACCGTTACTAACTCACCAATGTCACTTTAGAGCTAGTATTTGAATGATTCCAGGGCTGGAGTGGAACTCCTTAAAAAAATAAAATATACTACAGTATATGTATAAAATAAAAATTCTAATTAAATGTATTGAATTTTCTAATGATACTATCACGTCTTGTTTAAGGAAACAGCTGCTTTATAACTTCAAATGTTTTTCATAAATATGATAACATTAAAGGGTAGCTAAATCTCCAACACTATTCTTTAAAACATCACAATGTCCTTTTCTGCAATATCTGAATATATATTCTAAGCAAAATCGTTTACAGATATACAGTCTTTAAACACAAATGAAGAATAAAATAAGTATTGCACTGTTATCAGCCAGACATTTTTAACCTTTCTGATCAAGTTAAGTCAGATTTATTAATGTAGTGAACCATTTCATTAATTGTCTCAGGGCATTTTTCATTCAACAGGTGTAATATTCATTAATATTAAATATTCAAATTCTTATATTCACTCAATAGCAATCCTACCTGCTGCTGGCTTTAACGAAAAATTTACTCAGCTTTTTAATACTGGCCTTTTCAGCACATCCTTTGCACTTTTATTATCCATTTTTCATCTCTCGCGTATCTCTTAACAAATGATTTTGCTAATGAGCAAGATGCCACTGTTGGAGAGATTGAATGATAATTAACAGGGTTGGGAGACAAATGATAATTACGTCATCAGTAACTCTAGCTTAATGTCTAAAGTGATGACAAAACAGGTTATTTTTCTTACATTTTAAGATTATAAGGCTGAATGGCAGGAAATGCTATCAGTCTACAGAGATTTCCCAGTGTTTCTCTGTTGCAATTGGGAGATCACAATAATTAACCCTGAAAAAGCCAAAGCAAAGCAAACACTAGCAGATTACTGTTGTGTTTGTGATAAAGAAAAATGCTAAACACTTGCAGGCATTTCTTTCTTTCTTTCTTTCTTTCTTTCTTTCTTTCTTTCTTTCTTTCTTTCTTTCTTTTTATTGAACTAGTCTGCAGTAAGAAAAACAGGAGACTCATTAGAAACAGATGGCCAACCAAAAAGTAACTCAGTGTTATACAAAGTGTGGCCAACACAAAATACATACATTCCTGATATGTGAGTCCCATATCACATTCAATACACTACAATTACTATGGTATAAATACAGCACAATGTGATGGGTGTTAAGAAGAGTATTAATTTAATGTATTTCACTAATAGTCCCTCCTTTTATTTTCGTGCACTTATTTTGTATCAATATGTTGGAATTTCATTTTTACTTTATTTGTGCTGTTTAATGAAAATAGTTTTATATTTGGTTGCTGTACTGTGTCCTCAGTACGCATTGAGCGCACTGAGGAGAGGTGAGCAGTTAATGGTGCTTCTAGGAAAATTGTTCTAAAAGTTGTCAGATGTTTAAATAAGCTTTTAATATTTTTTTTTTTATATTTAATTTTAAGGAAGTATTTTTCTTCATGTGGACCATGTTTAATCTGAGCACAGTTGATTGAGTGTGTGTGTGTGTGTGTGTGTGTGTGTGTGTGCGTGTGTGTGTGTGTGTGTGTGTGTGTGTGTGTGTGTGTGTATACGTATGTATGCTAACCACAGTGATTTCGACTGATCATCTAACTGCTATTTATTTGTTAGGTGAGGAAGTTTACAATCAAAATCATATCTCATTGTGCTGTTTTCTGATCCATCCAGTCTGCTCTGACCTGACGCTTGAATGACAATAAACCCACCATCAGCAACAGTACCAGTGGCCTGTCTCTTCATTTTACACAACGCAGAGAGACGAACACCGGATACAACTACAACATAAAAAAGAGAGAGATCGGCTTAGAATGCCACTTATCCGATTTATAATGCTGTAGTTTAAAATTACACTGAGTTTTTCCTCCTCTAAGGGCTTATTATGTGGTCTTTGTCTTCATCTTGTGGATGGACAACGTCAACTGTCTTTGCTCTGATCAGTATGGCCACCAACGTGCTGTATCTCCGAAATTAAAAATATTTAAAATAGGCACTATTCTTATAAATAAACTGCATAGTTGCAGGATAAACAACTACATTCTCACCTGAAAAAGCCTCAAAAGTACATTGTTGTCCAACAGCTGCAATATTTGTCAAACTGTAGTGAGTTAATTGATCTGCTGTCACCCTTTGTGGGTAATACAGAAGGGTGAGGAGGCTGTACAAGTGCTGATATTGCAAAATATTGCACGGCTATCAACCAATCAGATTAGAGAACCAGACAGAACTGTTTTATAAATTAATATACGCACCTATGCTGACACAAAGCAGGTTTATATGTGGAGTGAAATCTGTGTAACCTAAAAATCTAATAGTGGCGATAAAAAAATCTAGCTGTGACGATATGTTAATGCTTAGGTTTGAACCCTGAATAACAAGCTACAAGTGTCCAGCAGTTTGCGCTACAAATCAAGCTAATGCAGCACTGATTCAATACATTCAATCCGTGCGAGTATTTGAAAACGTAACATTCTGTATGGCTTTTAGTTCCTGTTTAAGGCCTTTTGGTGATTTTGCGTTTTATTGTACACTGTTAATGCTTCACATTTTACATGTCTGATGCATTTTTAAAGCATCCATGTCAATTTGATGTGGTTTTTAATGCGCAATTTGATTGGACGGGACCTCAGGACTGATTACTCTATTTGACCAACCTTAGAAAAGAAACCATAAACACATAGTGACTGGAGGTTGAAGGAAAATTGCACAGTATAAATACCAATGCAGATCTAAAAATTAACTTGATTAACAAAATTAAAAGTATTCCACTCATTGACTTCTTCATCAGCGTCGCTCCCTGTGGTTGCAAATAACAGTACAATGGCGATCGCATTAAGTATGAAAGCCTCCGCAACTCGTGGCTGTACGTTAATAATTGTAATGTTTAGGTTTAGGATTGGGGAAGGTATAAACGTTAATAACTGTGATGGTTGGGTTTAGGGTTGAGGAAAGTGTAGACAATAATAACTGTGATGGTTTAGTTTAGGGTTGAGGAAGGTATAGACGTTAATATCTGTGATGGTTGGGTTTAGGGTTGAGGAAGGTGTAGACATTAATAACTGTAATGGTTTGGTTAAGGTTGGGGTAGGTGTAGACATTAATAACTGTAATGGTTGAGTTTGGGGTTGGGGAAGGTGTAGACATGAATAACTGTGATGATTGGGTTTAGGGTTAGGGAAGATGTAGACATTAGGTTGAAGGAAAATATAAATACCAATACAGATCTAAAAAGTACACATTTTTACTTTTTTTAGCAACGTACAGTTTTTGAGTACTACAGTAATTGAGTATTTGTAATTAGTTACTTTACATATACAGGAAATTATTAACTTTAACCCAAAATTAAAGCGATAGTTCACCCAAAATGAAAATTTTAGAACAAAACACAAAAGAAGATATTCTAAAGCATGACTGGTAACCAATGACGTGCATCGTAGGGAAAACAAATACTATGGAAGTCAATGGTTACAGCTTTACATGACAATGATGAGATTTTCCTTTTTGGGTGTACTATCCATTTAATACCACAGCTTCTAAAGATGCGCACCAACCAAAATGGTGGCTCTGTGCAAGAACATTATTTACAACATTATTATCTTTAATCCACACGTACGACTTCTTTAATGTCTATATAAGCTGATCTTTTCACCATTAAAGCATCTTCAGTGTTCCTTTATATGCCTTCATGCAACGCTAAATATGTGCTAACCTAAAATTGCTGCAAATTTGGTGCACGCTTGTAATTATAGTAATTCAGAACTATTTGAACCTTAGGACTGGTTGCACAGTCACAGAGACAATAATAAGCAGCTAAAGATAAACATTAGCACACCGTTGGTATGGCTGAGAAATCTTGAAATCAGGAAATTGCAGTGCTGTGTATCGCATGTATAACATCCTCATTAGCAAAGCTCTGTGGAATTCAGTTCTAATCATGCTTAGATGACGTCTGAGAAAAGCATCGCCGTATGGTGGCACCGCAGCGCATTTTAAGTCTAATTAAGCCTTGCTGTCACTTTCTTGTGGGAGAAAAAAAAACAAAACAAAGGCAACTGAATCTCTCTGCTGGCTTCATAAAGATGCTGTGGGAACTGTAGCAAGAGCATGCATCGAATTAAATATACACCATAATATACACTATTAAATAAATATCATACCGATTGCAGACAAGAAATCCTGAAATACATAACTGCTGTTTATCTAACCATTATTTATATTATGTTTAATTCATTTTGCACATCAGTTAAATTGATAGAATGAATGCCTCATTTAGGGGCCAATCTTCATTCATTACATTTAGCTTTCTGTGGCAATTAAAAAAGAATTTCATGGCATTTGAAAATGTCACAAATCTATCATTTTAATAAATTTCAAATTATTTTGGAATTTGGATTTTAATATTTGGAATAGGCGTCACGGTGGTAGTACGATCACCTCACAGCAAGGTCGCTGGTTCAAGCTCCGGCTGGGTCATTTGGCATTTCTGTGTGGAGTTTGCATGTTGCACATTAATAACTGTGATGGTTGGGTTACAGGCTGGGGTAGGTGTAGATGTTAATATCTGTGATGGTTGGGTTTAGGGTTGGGGAAAGTGTAGATGTTAATAACTGTGATGCATGTTTGCATGTTCTCCCCATGTTTGCGTGGGTTTCCTCTGGATGCTCCAGATTCCCCCACAGTCCAAAGACGTGCTATAGGTGAATTGAATAAGCTAAATTTGCCGTAGTGTATGTGTGTGAATGCAAGAGCATGGGTGTTTCCCAGTGCTGGGTTGCGGCTGGAATGGCATCTGCACCGTAAAAAATATGCTGGATAAGTTGGCAGTTCATTCCGCTGTGGTGACCCCAGATTAATAAAGGGACTAAGCTGAAAAGAAAATGAATGAATGATTAAATGAATGAATGAATATTTGGAATACTCATGTTTAAAAAACATTTATGAATACCTTATGCTCATGTTTTTGCTAGTTTTGGAATTAAAGAGAACCTATTATGCAAAAAGTCACCTTTTAAAGAGGATTAAACACAGTTGTGTGGCAACAGTGTGTGAATAAGGCCAGTCTCTGATGGTAAATATTAATTAACTCTATTTTTTATAATCACACTTTATAAAAACAGTCTGCAGAAACATTTTGATTGACCTTGTCTCTTTGTACTTGTCATCAGAGTGATAAAATTAAGCCCCGCCTATTAGTGATGATCTCTCCTTTATTCGCATTGACAGCCCTAAGCGAGAAGCTCTGCCGAAAAGAATGTCAGCAACTAAGAGTCATTATAAATATGGCGTTTTAGACAAGTGTATTTGTCTGTGGACTGCAAGAGAGGGGGCATAACTTGTAGCTCGTAACTTGTAGCATGAAGGGGCATAACTTGTAGTAAGTTAGAGGTGTAACTTGCGGTTATTGAGATCCTATTAAACCATGTGAGATGTCACAATGAGAAGTTGTTGGCAAGATGGTGTAAATACTTAGCAGAGAACATTTTTAGCAAATGTTTTCATGAGTTTTCTCCAAATTATCCACATTCACTTGATCTAATATTATATTCATTAATTTAGCAAATCCACTCCCTGACTTCATCTGTTTTGTCATGACAGTTAGTCAGCTCGGCGTTGCCCCCTGTGGTTGCAAATAACAGTACAATGGCAAGTGTGTCAAGTATGAAAATCCCAGCAATTCGCGGCTGTACGTTAATAACTGTGATTATTGGGTTTAGGGTTGGGGAAGGTGTAGACATTAAGAATGGTGATGGTTTGGGGAAGGTGTAGATTTTAATACCTATGATTGTTGGGTAAGGGGAGCGTGGGGCACAAAGTAACGCGGGCTAAAATGTAACACAGATTTTTAACGTATTGCTCAGGGTTAACCAGGCCATGCTTCCGAGGTTTTCACCACAGTGTGGGCAGACGTCTTGCTGCCAATTATTGTAAAAGTTCTGCGAAATTTGGATGAGAAACACAAGAGAAACCATTTTTTGCAGCAATAAAGTATTTTTATTATAGTCAATATATATATTGAAAGATGTAAAAAACACACAGTGACTGCTAGGCAGTTTTGGGGAAAACACGACACAGCGGGGTTAGTTGTAACAGGGTGTTTAAATTAAGCCACACACTGTTGGACACAAATTAAACTAACAAAATAATTGTTAAATTTTAATTTCAATGTTGGGAACTCTTTAAATAAAATGTTTTTTAATAGAAAATATTTTAATAGACAACTTTTTATTGCTAATAATGGATAATAATCCAAATAAATCCAAATGTATTTATCCAATAAACACTGTGCTATGAAGAATAAAAAATAAATTGAGCTAAGTACTGAAGAAATATAGCTACTATTTAAAGTAAACTGGATTTAAATTAACTATGTAAAGTCTGCCTTTTTAAGCATGTTACATCTAACCATCTGTCTGTTACAACTTGCCCCGCAGGTGGGGTAAATAGTAACATTTATACTCCTGGCATTTTTGGCAATACAGAACAGAAATCATGGGTTCCGCGATCATACAACCAGTGCTCATTTGTAAGAGAAGCTTGTGTGTTGTTGGTAAAAAAAACAAATGGTTTGTCTAACGCCATTACTTTGTTCATTATTTGGCCAAAACCAAAAAATGTTACTTTGTGCCCCGCTCTCCCCTATGCGCTGGGAAAGGTGTAGACATTAATAACTGTAATGGTTGGATTACGGGTTTGGGAAGGTGTAGACAATAATAACTGTGATGGTCGGGTTACGGTTGGGGTGGGTGTAGATGTTAATAACTGATGGTTAGGTTAAGGGTTGGTGTGTGGTGTAGACATTAATAACTGTGATGTTTAGGTTTAGGGTTGGGGAAGGTGTATATGTTAATAACTGTGTTGATTGGGTTTAAAAGTAGAGTAGGTGTAGCCATTAACAACTGATGTACAGCGTCATCTTGTCAAAAACATAGTTTTGACATGTGGATATCCATAATTTCAAGCTACGCCTCTATTACAAGTTACGCCCCCTTCATGTTATGCCCCTGTCTTGCAGTCCGCAGACAGACCCTACTCATTTTAAGACTGCACAAAGGAACAGCGTAGTCTCCATAGATTACCATTTTCTGAGCCACTTCTTTTGACATTTTCAGCTTTCACATACTGGTGGCGCGGTGGCTCAGTGGTTAGCACTGTCGCCTCACATCAAGAAGGTTGCTGGTTCGAGGCACAGCTGGGCCAGTTGGCATTTCTGGAAAATTAATGAATGAATAACCTTATTGCTGTTTAATCTGCTGCTATGCTAATGCATAGGCATTTGCATATCATATTGTTTATCATATCATATGACAAGTCATTTGATGTCATTACTGCTTGTCAAGGCTTTGATCAAGTTCAGAAATAATATTCATTTTGAATTAAACAATTAGAAATGAGCTGTAGCTGCACCTAAAAACTATGTGAAAGAAAATTGGAAACCCATGAGCTAAATTTTAAGAAATGGTTGACCCCAAAATGTAAACATACTGTTAATTTACATAGGTTTTGAACTACATATTGTTAGAACTATAAACTTAAATGACATAATCAATACTTAGTTTAAAAGCTTTCTGTATATGGTTTGATTTGATGTGGATGTTCATGACACTACAGGCAGTGGAAGGTTGTTTTTTTTTTACCTTTTCAAAATGGCTGCTGTCATTGAATCACTCACATGCTTTTTGAAAACTATTTGCTAATTATGTCATTATATTAAAAATAAAAATGATAATGTTACTAATTTATTAAATAAAGGTTTTCTTGACTGAAACCAAGCCTAATTATTTAATACTTCATTTCTTGTTACACATAAATTGTGTTAAATATGCATGAATCAAACTTGATACAACAAAATGTGCTTTATTTCTGAACAATCATCTTTTTTTTTTTTTTGTAATGTAATCTGTATCATGCCTACTACAATGCCAACAAACAGTATTTGGATGATTTACTTGATCTAATTAGTGACTAGAATGCCATCTTAAAATACATTGTGGGTATTGTTACAATAATTCATCATCCGTAAACTATATTGTTCAATTTATGTGTATTTTTAGATGTCAAAATGAATAGAGGAAGAAGATAGGAAAATAAAGTGTCTTGAAAATGTCATTAACATAATAATGGATGGCAATTAAATTGACTTAGAGCAGTTAGAGGAAGATGATGAGAAGGAATGGACTCCTCGAGCCATGCATGATGACGGTCGTTCAGACAGCAGTAATGAGGAAGTTTATCAAGAAGAATGTATTGTCCAGCCAAGCACAGAGGTTAAGGTCCCAACTACACAAATACAGGACACAGTCAGAAAACAGTCAGTGAAGGGCAATGCAAGGAGGAAAGAATACAGATGGAGAAAAATATAATATCATGCTACATTTGATGACTTCATTGCATCTCCTGAGGAAGGCACAGAAGACTCTGCTGTTAGGACCTCAACTTCTTGTCCATACAACATTTTCTTCTTGATAATCTTCCTCATCACTGTTGTCTGAATGACGATCATCATGTATGGTCTAAGGAGCCATTTCCACATTATCATCTCCCCCTAGTTGCTCTATCATTTTATTGCCATCCATAATTATGAACTCTGGATATGTTTTTCAAAGAGTCTGCCACTAATTGTAGAGGAAACTACAGAACAAATAAACCTCTGTTGAAAAAGATGGCAGGTCTGTAAACACAGTTACCAAAAAGATAGAGAAAGTTCTAGGCATGTTCCTGAACATACACCCCATAAAAAGCCAAGCTGTGGTGTCCTTCTTGATGTAAGAAGGGCTGACCCTGATAATTTTCCAACATTGAGAAACCTGACAAAGGTGTGCACACTGCACCTGCGATCACTTTTCACATGTGTACCGTATAAGTGTAAAGTGCATCTTTGCCTGCACAAGACCTGAAAATATTATTACGCCAACCACTAAGTGAAATAAAAAAGACTGTAAAATGTTAAATGTAAAAAAAAAAAAAAATTTTTTAATGAAAATGAAGTTGACATCAGAGCTTAATGTCCAACGTCCAACCTAAAATCAACCAAATATCAATGCCTAATGATGTTACAGCTTGACGTTGTGACATTACCAATATCACGTCTATCAGATATTGGATTTTGGTTGCCGTACCTGACAAATAAATGTCAGATTTTGACATCAATATGACGCTAGTTTAAGATGTTGGGTTGACGTTGGATTTTGGTCACTTTCCAACACAACCTAAAATCAACCAAGTATCAATGTCGTTTAACATTGTTATAGGAGGTATATATAATATATGTTGTTCTATTATAAATAACATTGTCCTTCAAGGCAGATTTATACTTCTGTGTTAAGTGATCAGTGTGATCCACAACGCCTACCTTGTGTGCAGTTGTTTATACTTCTGCGTGCAGTTTGTGTTGCTCTGCAATAACACTTCTGAAATGCTAGCTGGCAGTAGGTTTTTATGTTCCTCTGTGTCGAATTTCTTCACTGGTGTTTTGTTTTTTTCTGAACGCTACCTTACTGTATGCTAATACTTGCTCATTCAGAGGAGGGAACTGGCGGATGTGCATCAATGAGTATTTGCTGAGTTTCCGTTCTTTTCAATGATGTGTTTTTTCTGAGCACAGTCTATATGTTGCGCGTGTCTCATGCAGACGATTGTATTAACAAAGCCTTGTGTGCATGGTGGCATTACCACTATTGAACTAGACATAGTGTTGGTTTTATACTGATTACTTTATCAAGCAATATTTGTTTGCAACATTCACTCACTGCATTTAAAAGTAGACACTTCGAGCTTTCTATAGATAGTCTCATGTCTGTGTGTTTTGTTTTCGCAGAGTTTCAGTGCATGTTACTGACGCATTTCTAAAAACAGTTCGCAGAGAGAGAAAAGAAAAAATGCCTACACTGTTGTTTTCCTTATTTTGCAAAAGCACACACATTTGTTGTCATTGTAAGTGTACACAAAAAAACTAGACACCTAGCAGATTCAATTGATGTATTGATCTTATCTGTACGATCAAAACTGATTGTGTAATTTAAGTTATTTTCAGCGTCATCAGTAGAAGACGCATCAAAACGCGTATACACGGTCTTCGACCCCTGGGGGTTTATCATAAGGAAAACACAAAACAACAGTTACCATCTAGAGCTCCTTTTCGGGACTCAACACTTGTAAACACTCGCTCTATCTGGTTCGCACAGCTATTGGTCCCGCCCACACTGGTCATGGCTATTAAGCAGACCAATCACAGAGTGAGCACTATGCATCGTTGCGACGTGTAGTTAAATTTTTTGAAAGGTGCATGTCAGCCACGGCGAGAGGGCTTAATTTATAAAGGCTGATTTACACTTCTGCGTCAAGTGCACGCATGTGCTCCGTCGCTGCCTTCGCATGGTTGCATAGCTCTCACCATTGCCAGACACCAACGCTGACTCGCACCTCTCAAAAAATGTAGTTACACGTCGCAACAATGCATAGTGGTTGTCTGTGGTTGGTCGGTTTGGTATCGCTGACGAGTGTGGGCGAGACTGAGAGCAAACCTGTCAGAGCGAGTGTTTACAAACGTTGAGTCCCGTGATGTAGCTCCAGGTGGAAAGTTTTGTTTTGTGTTTACCTTATGATTGAAGTGGTTGCACGTCCGCTGGTTCCCGCCTCTGATTGAGCAAGTTTTGGCTACTTGTACATTGAAGTAGCGTTTAGAAAAACAAAACACCGGTGAAGAAACTTGACACAGAGAAACATAAAAACCTTCTGCCAGGTAACATTTCGGAAGTGTTATTGCAGAGTAACACAAACAGTGTGCAGAAGTATAAATACACGGCAACGCACAAGGCAGGCACCGTGGGTCACGCCAATCAGTTAAACCAGAAGTATAAACCAGCCTTAAGGCTGATTTTTATTTCTGTGTCAATCACACGCGTATAGTCTGGAGCAGCCTTTGCATGGTCCCATAGCCCTCACCGATGCTGACGAGCATTTCTCAAAAAGTGTAATTAAACGACACGTACTGTATCACAAGCTCTGTGATTGGTCGGCTTGGTATCGGTGATAAGTGTGGGCGATGCTGAGAGCCATGAGCCCGATGGAGCAAGTGTTTCTAAGTGTCGAGTCCTGTGAAGGAGCTCCAGATAGAAATTTTGTTTTGATTTTACTTCATATTTAAATTTGTTGCACGTCCACTGGTTCTGTAGTGGAAAGTTGCGCTGGATCTCGACAAACATCTTCTAGGTTTCAAAAAAGAGGCTGAGGTCTTCGAAGTTCTCAAGTTGAAGCAGTTTATTGTTACAGCAGAGATGGTCGATCGAGCTCTCTCCCACTCAATGTCCAAAAACCCACAGTTTATATACAGTTTCTTATCCATAGGTATCATGAGATATGATTTAACATCACCCTATTCCCGGCTCCAATAGGATCCTAGCTTTTTAATTAATGGCTGTATGTTTTTCTGTTTTTACATATCTTAAAGGTCACATAGCATGTGCTTACAATCATGTGTTTGCATATGATCATGTTGTTTCCATACTTTCTAAATGATTCTCCTTATGTATGCTATTTTGGCGAGGGTTGTTTTTGTCTTGTTCAACATATACATTGTCTAAATGTATTGCATACGCTCTGTCATAATGTTCTCACTTTGGCGCATGACCTGCTGTGCTTCAATTGTAAGGCCCTCAATTATAAGGCCTTGCATGTTTGTATGTCTCTTCTGCATCACTTGAATATAGGTCTTTCTATAAGTTTTAACAGTATATTTTAATAGTAATCTATATTTTAATAGTGGCAGATTATATAGTGATTACATAATAAAAGTTCCACTATATATAGTGATTACATAATAAAAGTTCCACTATAAATCCCCCCTCAGGGGCTTTATCAAAAAAGTCCCTTTCCTAAATCCCTCGCTGAAGTGCAACTTAAGAATCTAACATTTCGCTCAGTTTTTAACATTCTTGTGCAACCAAAAAAGTTGCCCATCTACATCCTTATCAATTGTCAGCATCCTTGCGCCGCACTTCAGAGGAGAAACGGAACCAAACATCTCCCTCCACTTTTGGCTTTAGAAGGAGTAAAAGATCCCACTCTCCCTAACTAAATACTTTCTTGGGGAGTTCAACACTCAAAAATTATTAGTCATGTTAAAACATATGCTTTGTCAGCTGTGCTCACAGCACTGGTTATATATATATATATATATATACTTGATTAATCAACACACAAAATAAAATCTCAATATTTGCAGAACATTCATAGCCCCTGTAAAAGAACTATATCTGATGTTTCATCCCACGTCGCCAGAGGTACTTCTGAGTACTGTCTGGTGTTGGAGCAGACAGTGGGGTTTTAAACCTCCAGTAGATTCTGCTCTTCTTCTCCTTTGTTGCTGGATACTGGAGTGTCCCTTGACCCGTAGTCATCTTCCCTCTTTTCTCGTGTACATCTGATATCAGCTCCGGCAGCTTCGATGAACTCCTATATACACAGAATTTTATACTAGTAAACGGGTCTAAAAATGATTACACTATCTTTCAGTTCAGTGCATTCTATTTGCATTTTCCTGTATTAAGGTGAAGCCTTGCTTAAAACCATTCTCTTTGGGATTTAAAGCCTTTATGAAATAGTAAAAGCTAAGAATTATATTATTATTATTTTTAAGACCTTAAAAATGAAAGAAATTTAGGGTAGTAATTGTTCTCAAAACTCATCCAAATGTTCCAAATCTGGCCCAAGAACTTCATAGACATGGTCTCTGCAGTCATGCACAGTTCTATTAACTCGCACATCGACCATCTGCTTGGCAGCAGCTTTAGCTATAAATCTGAGAAGAGGGATAACACAACAAAAAAGAATAAAAACAAATATAGCAATTCTTTTGAATATTCCAATCTTAATTATTGTCCAATCGCAACTATTGTCCTAATGATCCATACATGGAGGCAAACTAGTCACTAAAGTACTTATCCTCTTCAGCATTCTCTTTTACTTCTTTCCTCAGATTTTCCAATTTCGCATGGCTTCAGTGAAAGATCCACCTAAGGCGGTATTATTTGGAATATAGGAGCAGCAAAGGGTGCAGTGATTTACCAAGCCATTTTATTTGTTAGGGCCAATTATTCTCCTAATACTTTAACGTCATCATTTGTGTAATTTATAAATCTTTGTTGGTTGTAATAAATGTAGTTAATCCACTGTAAAAATTGTCATTGCAATTATCCACACTATTATAGAGTCAAGTCCTTCTTTTGCTATATCTCTAGTTTTAAACTCATCTGGTATTACACTAGGTTGGCCAATGTGAACTTCTGAGTCAGGTGTATATTGTCGCTTAATTCAGAGCTTCCAATTCTGCTGTCTTTGTATGTCATTTTGCTCTTCAACTCAATCAGTTATTATCACTTCCTGTATTAGTTTAACAATAGTACAAATCCCTTTCCATTTCAATGGAATGTTGAGGTGTAATATTCCCCTTCCATAGATCCAGTAGTAGTCTGCTATTTGTTCATATTGTTGTATTAAGGGAAATCATCTTGGCAATTGGACATTTTGTCCAGTGCAATTACCAAGTGTGCTGTTAGCCGTCCTATCGCCTTTTTTTGAAACTGGCACCATTATATTCTTTATTGTAGCTGTAGCCATTTGGAAGGTTTGCATATAAACATTTTCTTTTCCCCACATTTGTCAGTCAAATGGCAAATTATTGCACAATTTCCTTTTAAATTTTCTCACATTTGTCGATCCACTTGTTTGGTTATAACATTCATATTCTAATTTCTTATTGCATATTTGTGGGAATCTCTCTTGTTGTTGCTTGAACTCTAATGTTAATTTCTTTGCTTTCTTTTTTCAACCTATCATTGTTCTCTAATGTAAATTTGGTGCTTCCTATAATATCAAGACATTGGGCCTGGCAAAATGGAGAGTCACAGTACAGTATACTGAATTTTGTACAATGTCTATAATCATAAAAATTTACAACCACTATAAGCTTTTTCAAAAGTGTTTGTAAACATATTGGGCAATTGAATATTTGTAATTTTCTAAATGTATTTTGCCCAACAATACCAATCATTGTTATTAGTTTTTTCTAAGAGCTGATGATCTGAGATCTGGTCATACTCAATTTCTTTTTAAATTGCATATCATTTTGATTTTCATACATATCCTCTGGGTCAATATTTTTCTTCAGACGATTGTTCTTTACCTTCATTTTGTTGTGGGATATTCACCCCTTTCCAAGAAAACTAAGAAGTCAATTGTTGGATACTCTTGTCTGACTCCATCAGACTGGGATAATCCTTTACCTTTGGAGAAGTTACCTCTAGGCTTTCACTCATCTTCATTTGCATCATCATCAGCAGCAGCAGGAACATCTTCCTTCTGTCGTTCACTGTTCTGTTCCTGTGAATGAACAGCTTCATACATGGCAGTTAGTTTTTCTTATAAGACAAAATTCTTATTTGCCAATGTATTAGACAGGACATTAGCGTTCCATGCAGTGTTAAGTTCCTGTTTCTGTTAGTGTACATGTAAAAGCTCATTAAAGCATCTGTTTACACATCAGTCTAGTGTAATAATCCAAACTTAATCAAGTTTAGCATTTTCACATATTTTTAAAAAAAGCTTTGGCCCTAATGGATCTTCTTGTAGCTTTTGACCAGTCCTTGTGATTGTGCATGATAATTTCACTCTAGCCTTTGATTTATTCTTAATTAACAGTACTTCTTTAACATTTTTATTTATTTGTTTGCTTATTCATTTACTTATTTAGCTATTTTTAGTTTACTTCAATTACTCTAAATACTTTATGAATGCACATCCATTATTTGAAATTATTTCTGATGTTATTCCAGATGTAGAAATCATAGTTTTTCTTATTAGAAATATAATTAATCACCACAACCTGTTTTTAATCCTAACCTGTTAAGTAGTACAAACATGTATTTCTTGCCTTGTACTCATTTTAGTATAACCTCAAAACCCTCACTAAATGCTTGAATGTCACTTAAGGTACTGGTTGCTGTCCCTTTCCTCACATTATATTTAGCACAGATGTAACATGGGCAAAACTCACTAATCGCTGCATTTAATAAGGAGACCAATCTCCTTGCTGTTTAATTTTTCCTAATACTTTACCCTTGATCAAAATCATGTGCATCTGCAATAAGTATACTGTACTTAGAAATGCTGTTGGTGCAATTATTCCTTTATGTATAGGCTATAGACTGTGTCTTTTCCTCCCTTTCATGCTAGATTGTTCACAGAGATCTGTTTGTTGTTTAATTTTCACAATGTTCTTTAATTGAGATTGTAGCTCTAAAAGCACTATAGGTGACTTACTACCTCACATCCTGTCGCTTATTTACTTTCAAATCTGTTACAGTGTTTTCTTCAATGACAGACTAATTTATCTTTCATCACCTCAAATGCCTTTATTGTATCTTTCTTTCCTGTTAATTCAGAACTGTATTTTTGCAGTCTTTCCTGTTTCATAAATTTTCTCCAGTACTGTTTTTTTTTTGTAAAATTCTCTGTTCCATCAATGCTAAAATCCTCCCTAAAAGTCATCATATGTTTTCTGTATTTTAACTGAGCTAAGTCTATATGGAGATAATTAAATCAGCTACATAGTGTAACAAACTACTATTCATCATAAGATCTTCAGGCACTTCATTATATGTATAATTTTCACCAGCAAATGTAAATACTAATTGGTACCTACCCTCCTCTGCTAATTACCTAAAATAAGCTGAACAGAAATGAATTACTTAACAATATTTGACATCAGGAGGAACATTTGTTCATAAAATGTAGGAACCTCAGCTGGAAGATTTTCTCTCATTGATTGTTCTTATAGCATCTGCTTTTTACCGGCTTTAATGCAGCATAATTAAAAAAATTAATTTAAATTAAAATCAAATCTTATTAGTTACATACACAGTCATGCCTGACTTGAAATATATTTTAAATCGAAAATATCCAATGATTTATTTCATATTATAATCACTAGGTGTTAATAATCCTACTCTCAATAAAACTCCAATATTGTTTTTGTAATCATTTCAGCATTTTTCTTATTTTCTCTGCAGATGTGCATCTGGTTTAATTTTAACCCTCACTGTACTGGTTAATTTTCTAATTATAAATTCAAGTCCTGCAATGATAATAATTCTTTAAGTATTTAACTACACTTGTTTAAATCATTTAACTTCTGAGCTATTTGTTCATTCAGATGTTGTATTCATTATTGTTTCTCTTTCTCTTGATATTTACTTCTTAAGGCAAGTCCATCATACTGAATGGGTCCACAGCGTTTATGTAATTTTTTGTAAAATCACTGAATCTATCTGGTCTGTTTTGCTCTTTTTTTCCTCATTATTCCTCAAATTTACTTCCCAATTTTTCAGTTATATGGCTATACATGCGAAACAAACTCTATTATATTAACCCCCTTTTTTTCCCAAAATCATATTTTATTACACTTAGCGCTTCTCACTGTTGACTTATTCTAATGTGCTGTTCTTTTTTTCCTTTAATTTCTTCCTGGTATTAATTTTCTAAGTCTAAATCTCTTTCAGGATCATACATTTCATAGACATTCTGCTTTTTACTAGCCCTGCTTCAGAAATGTTTAACTTAATGTATGATCCCCATTACCAATTGTCTTACTTACATCTTCTATCTGTTATAATTAATAGATATTATCTTTTTATTCTGTAATCCTTATTTAGTTCAAATTCCTTTTAATAAATGTGACGTCCTAATTTATATAATACCTTCCTTCCTGACTAATTTGACAGGAGTCTAATTTGATTCAAGAAAGGGTCCACTTTTGTTTTAATTTGCAATGTACTTGATTTGCATCATAGTTCTACTGGGCTTTTGAGATTGAGTTTGCTAGGCCACAGCCAATCTCTCTCCCTCGCACCCCGAGGCAACTGTTTCATAGATAGTGCAGTCTTTGCATTGTTGCATTCAGGAATCCCCACATTTCCTGCATTTTGAAGGAGTTAAAGTGTAGCGCATTCCTCCTTCCTCTTGGTGATGGCTTCTCTTTCACCCAGCTGATGTTGCTGGAAAGCTTAGCTTTTTTGATCAGTTCATCAGTCTCTTGTTTCTCCTTCTTTAAGTGTCTCTTGAACATATGTGGATGGGTCAAGTCTCAGCAGTTCTCTGTATGCAGTGCCTGGCTCACTGCTTTAGTTCATGTAATAAGAGTCCACAATCAACAATTTGCTCCTTGTGTTTCTCCAAACACCTTATTCTATTTCCCAGTGCCTTCAGGAATGTCCGGCAGGCGAAAAGACAAGGACCCTTCAAAGTCCATCTCCGTGCCCCTTAATTTAATATATACATTTGCTTAGTTATTATCTAAACATTTTCCACTTTCCCATGTTTCCTTTATCAAATAAAGACTCCTCTCATCTATGTTCTTCTCTTTGCTGCCCAACAGCTGGTTTTTTAAATATTTATTACTAAATCATTTGTATTTTGTATTAATTTTCTATTTTGTTAGTTTTCTTCTAATTCCATTTCTTTAGCTTCAGCTTGTGCTTAACTTATTTATTTTTCTCCTAATTTATTCTAGTGTTTTCTCACCAGTTGGTCTTTCTTTACATTGTTTTATTTTCTCTAGCATTTTCTATAACTGTTTCAAGTTTACAGTACATATTTCTTACTCTTTTTTTCACACTCATCATTTTACTTTTTACCTTTTGTCTTATTCTTTTCATTTATAATTATTATTTTTCAGAGTTTGTATTTACTCACACACTGCTTACATCAAATGTTCCTCCTCTTTGCCATTATTTTCTTTTCTGTTCTCTCTTTGTTCAGTATTTAATTATAAATTATTTATATCTTAAATATTCATTTTTTTTCTAAATTCTAAGTATTATTCCTCTCTGTTCCCAAATGTTTAACTTATTACTTTATTCTTTTATATAACACATTTTTTTATTTTCCAAATTGTATTTACTTTACCATATCCTATACTCTTTACACCTCATTAATATTAAATCAGATACTATTATTCACTAAATTAAATTCTAAGAATTTATATTATGATCTCTTTGTATGCACAAATGTCAACCTATGTTATATACTTCTCCTTAATTTAATATATTTCTCTTTATATTTTTCTATCTGAAATGAATTCATTTATTTCCTAAATATTATAATATCTTCCCTAAACTGCATCAGTCTCTTCTATATTTTCTTTATTACACAATATTTCACAGTCCATCTTTATATTATAATCTACAATGATGATTCTTTTATCTCACTCTTTATCACAAACACTAAACACAAATACTTAACCACACTCTCACATTCTTGTCCCTCAAATTTAGAGGACTCATTCACTCATTCATTCCTCTCAGTGTACCACAGAGTGTCTATCCCTGCCATGCTCCACTTAAGGGACTGTGCAGAAGGGGGGCTCTGCCTGTCCACCAATATGGAATTTTACACAACCATTCACACAGACACAGACACACACACACACACACAACACTAAAGCAATAACCATAGGAATTTCCTTGCGCACGTCATTATAATCCAATCTGCTTTTAATCTCTTAACTGTCACCACACATTCAGAACTCACTCTTGAAATCTAAATCTGTTCTATGTATATCCTATATTGTTAAAAAACTTCCCAAATCTGAGTAACAGTTACTAGTTAACGTCTGTCGCTATCAAGGCCTCTTAACGAGCAAACACAGATCATTTGCATGCAAGCTATTCTTTTTTTTTTTTATCTGGAATCCAAACCTCCCTCTATTACTTTTATTTCTTTTATTTCTTTTGGAGGAACAGTTAAAATGTCTTTATCATCACAAGCAGGTCCTGGGAGACAAAACAAACTTTTTTACATGCAAAACTGCTTTTCTTAATTGTTGTGGCCACTTTGCTTGCTTTGTCCCTCCAGCACAGCATGTGAAATTTTATTCATTCTCTAATCAATTAATATTTTATCTGTATTTTAATCTCTTATAATACTCACTTTCTCTCACACTACACCTCAGTAATTTCTCTCTAGCTATCATCGTCCTTAAACACACACCCTACTCATGCTTTAACCTTCTAAATCTCTTACCATATGCATCTTCATTCACAAATGTCTCAGCATTTGCATTCTTATTCTCATTCTCATTCAATCTAATTATCTTTTCCAAAACATTCCCCATTCTCTTCGGTCCAGACCACATACAAATATAAAAACACAACATATAGACTAACACAGGTCATCCACTGAGATCCAGCCCTCCCTGTAGGTGCTTTTGGGATCAGATTAAAGGCCTCCTCCCAATTTCCCTGCCTCTATCGGGAGAGTCTTACTCGATCCACAGGCGAGTACAGAGACGCGGAGCAATCCATGCATGTACCTCTCTTTCATACGCATATAATTTACAGCCATTCGTTAGTATATAATACAAAGCCATTAGTTTGTGCATAATTTATAGCCATTTGTTAGTACAAGCACATACCTTGACAACCTGGAAGACCTCTTTTTCTTATAAATAGTTCATTTCACTATTCTTTTATCACTTTATCAATTACTTTATCATTCTTTTTATTAATTTAGTCAAATTATAGGTTCTTTTTAATTGTGAGGTATTTTAAAAGTCAAGTTCAGGTGTCCGGTCCACCCCACAGCACACTCATCAGAGAACCAAAACAAAGCAAAAATCTGCTCACCTTTTTTAATCTGCGCGCTATTTGGTCTCTGCGTGAGTGTCTGCCAAGGATCGGCCCATTGACACCTTCCTTCGACTATCCTCAGTCCAGCCCCACGTTGAAAGGCGCCAAATTATGTAGTGGAAAGTTGCGCTGGATCTCGACAAACATCTTCTAGGTTTCAAAAAAGAGGCTGAGGTCTTCGAAGTTCTCAAGTTGAAGCAGTTTATTGTTACAGCAGAGATGGTCGATCGAGCTCTCTCCCACTCAATGTCCAAAAACCCACAGTTTATATACAGTTTCTTATCCATAGGTATCATGAGATATGATTAACATCACCCTATTCCCGGCTCCAATAGGATCCTAGCTTTTTAATTAATGGCTGTATGTTTTTCTGTTTTTACATATCTTAAAGGTCACATAGCATGTGCTTACAATCATGTGTTTGCATATGATCATGTTGTTTCCATACTTTCTAAATGATTCTCCTTATGTATGCTATTTTGGCGAGGGTTGTTTTTGTCTTGTTCAACATATACATTGTCTAAATGTATTGCATACGCTCTGTCATAATGTTCTCACTTTGGCGCATGACCTGCTGTGCTTCAATTGTAAGGCCCTCAATTATAAGGCCTTGCATGTTTGTATGTCTCTTCTGCATCACTTGAATATAGGTCTTTCTATAAGTTTTAACAGTATATTTTAATAGTAATCTATATTTTAATAGTGGCAGATTATATAGTGATTACATAATAAAAGTTCCACTATAGTTCCCGCCTCTGAATAAGCAAATTTGAGCTACTTGCACATTAAGGTAGCATTCAGAAAAACAAAACACCCACGAAGAAACTCTGATCACTTGGCGCAGGAGTATAAATCAGTCTTTAGACACTGGCTAGTCATTGAACTTTGGTCACCTGACATCACAACCTAAATCTAACCTAATATGATGTTGCGTGCCTGCTGGAAGGCTTTACAGGTAATATTTATGGCCTCAATGTATTATCAGAGCCACAGGTATTCCTTTAGTTTTGTATTTATTTTTTGACTATCAGTTGTTGACTTGCAATTCATGAGTCACTAAGCACTAACTGATTAGACTGATAGTCTCCTGTATTATTTCCAATTTGTGTAAATAAAGCTGATAAGAAACTTTGAATTATAGTCTCATCAAGCCCTGCAGCTGCTGTCAGTCTGTCCTCAAAGAGTGAGTCTGAAAGACCGCCAAATCTATGATTCACTGAGCTGAATGATTTATGATTTTAATATTTCCTCTTTTTTCAGAGAAAAATCTGACAGCTTCCTCCAAAAGACCTCCCACTAAAGTGTGATGTTTCAGGGATTTTTTAGCCAAATGTTTAAAAGAAACTGTACTGTTTCAGGCACCAAAATGGCAGAATGATCTGAATATAATAATTTCAAGTGCTACAGGGGAACAAAGTTACAGTTTTAATTGTGCAATGAGGTTCTTCTGCAAGATCTGTTAATTTTCCACTGAAGCAGAACATGAAGGCCATTGAAAGCGCAAATGACCAACTGGGATTTTTATTGTATTATTGTCAAAAGGGGAACCAGAATGGACGGTAAATGTGAAAGTGAAAATCACACATGATATCGCAATTATGCCAAACGATTATGCCTTGGTCATTTTTTCCACTTTTACTTCTCTAACCTTTCAGAAATAATGGCCGTGCTGACTATTTGAGTTTGATAATTCACACATTATTTTGTCCAGCTATGTTTTTATTCTCCTGATGTTGTGCATTTATGATTCAGACTTTTGTTGTTAATGCCAGAGGCCGGTCAGCCTTACCAGACACCATATAATAACCATATAGTAATCATGTCTGAAAAGAACAATCAGCTACATTTCATTTCAATATATTTTTTATTTTTTATTTCATATATGTGAGGTTCACAACATTCACACTTAAATTATGGACCCTTTATTACTAAAAATTTTGGAAGCAGTTGAGTCATCAAGTATTTTAAAAACCTAGTGAAAGGTTTTCTAGTAGATTGTACATAAATAAATATCCTAATTGAAGTGATACATTTATTCATTCATTCATTCATTCATTTTCTTTTCGGCTTAGGGATCACCATAGCAGAATGAACCACCAACTTATCCAGCATATGTTTTATGCAGCGGATGCCCTTCCAGTTGCAACCAAACACTGGTAAACACCCATACACTCCTGCATTCACACAGATACACTACAGTCAATTTAGCTTATTCAATTCACCTACAGCGCATGTCTTTGGAAACCAGAGCATGCAGAGGAAACACAGGCAAAAAACGGGGAGAACATGCAAACTCCACACAGAAATGCCAGCTGACCCAGTCGGGGCTCGAACCAGTAACCTTCTTGCTGTGAGGTGATTGTGCTACCCACAGCCCCACTGTGCTGCCCCTGAAGTGATATAGTCTAACTATTATCTGTCTGTTTTGAACCCTTGATGTTTTGGAGTTTCACCCCCTCATTACTGTATGCTTTTTTCAGCATTGTGTGTGATTTAAACATTTATAGATTATGACACTGAAGTGCTTTTGACACCACATGGTAATCGGCTCTGTTAAAAAGGCTCCAATGTCTAGTTATTAAGTTTGGGTGCAGTCTTATTTAACTAATGTTACACTGTGTCTTTTATACAAGGAGTTCTTCAGGGTTCACTATTGGGCCCAACTCTACTTTCCATATACAATATATGCTGCCTGTTGAGCACATGATCAGGGCCCAGTTTTTCAAAAGTAATCCAGTGGGATTTTGCATCATGGATTGGAGCAAACTTGAAAATGGGTTTTTCAAAAGTAACAGAGGGATTTTGAATTAAGATCAGACCATATAATTCAATCTTACATTTGATTTAAATCAAACCTGACCTTTGGGCTATTCAAAACTTTGAACTCAGACTGGGATCTAAAAAAACAGGATTATCGTGATCCCATCAAAAGGGTGGATTGAGTTGTGATTTTAACAAATAAAATAAAAACTTTTGTTTTTTAAGTGAATTATCACTAACCTGGTTACTGGTGATATGTAGATCCCTTCATATTTGAGGCCCATATAAAGCATGTCACATCTAATGAAATATGGTAAACAACAACAATAAAACAGTATCAAAGCAGTACTTTATTAGAACAAACTAATTTTTTTAAATGTTTGTTGATTGCAGTGTTTATTTTTCTTACCATTAAAACAAACAATGACTGTTTGTGGCCACTGGTATTTTGCCTAACTTTTGTTCTCTGCTAAGCCAGTAGGTTACACTGTTGGTTCCATTTAAGGCTCTGGTTAACAGCATTTGGTAATCCTGAAATTTGGTATTTAGATCACAGTGATCCAACCCACTGTTCCTTTAAAAAAATGTCATAAAAGTAAGATAGATCAGTTAATCCTGGATAGCAAAACATGGGATTTCCAAATATGGACCAATTTTTTCCAGATAACATTTTTTTGAAATCTGGGCCAAGGAAATATGGCTTTAGATATCATTGCTATGCAGATGATAATCTAATCTATACCACTAATCCTAGTGTACATTGTGCATATGCAACTTTGACTGTTTAGAAGAAATCAGTATCTGGAGGCAGAACAACTAAAGTGATAATACTGAGCCGATGCTTGAGGGTATTATACATTTAAGCTTATATTGCATTACATGAGAATGATATAATTATGTTCAATTGGTTTTAAGATAAATTGAGCTGCAGATGGTGTTAGAGTTTAAAATTAATGCAAAAAAAGGCATGCATTACTAAAAGACAAAAGTCACATCAGTCCATTTAAAGGTGCCAAAAAGTGCATTGATTCAATGAGTTAAAATGTTCTCTATTGCTGTGTCCCAATTCATATACTATCCATCCTAAATGGTATTTGAAAATATAATTAGTATGACCCAAACTATAGTTTGTTGAAAAGAGTATGTCAAAGGTTCCCGGATGGTTTACTATTTCGAGTAAAAATTCGAAGTGTAGAGCCGTCCATAGTCTAACCTCCAATATTGGCAACAGTACGTTGTGTTTTGGACATGAATTCAATTTGAATTACAGGTAAAACTTGTAAATAAACTACAAACATGGCAGATGTGTGAGACCAACCCGCCAAGTAGAGATGCTTCAGTAAAGTTGTTGGAATGACTATTAATTAAAGAGCCCCTATTATGGGTTTTGAAAATGACCTTCTGTGTAGTGTGTAAAATTCAATTCAATTCAATTCACCTTTATTTGTATATCGCTTATACAATGTTGATTGTGTCAAAGCAGCTTCACATAAAAGGTCATAGTAAATTGGAACAGTGTAGTTCAGTTTGTAGTTCAGAGTCCAAACACTGAAGAGCAAATCCAACGATGCGCAGCTTTACAGATCCTGAACCATGCAAGCCAGTGGCGACAGCGGAGAGGGAAAAAAAAACTTCACTAATTGGCGAAAGTGAAGAAAAAAAAAACCTTGAGAGAAACCAGACTCAGTTGGGCACGGCCATTTTTAATTTCTCCGCTGGCCAAACGTCTTGTGCAGAGATGCAGTCCCAGCGGCTGAGGCTGGAAGCTGGCCTCAGCGAAGACTCATCTGTCTTTGGAGCGTCACAGGAATCAGTCTCATGTTCCACTCCTCCATGACCACCACAGTAGCTGCTCAGGATACGGCCTGGTCCAGGATATGGAAACCTTGGGATCATCTCGTCGTCGGTCTTGGATCGAATCAGTGATTCTGCATAGTCTGAGGGCCTCTGGAAGAGTATCCCCAGGTGGAAATGGAGAATAAAGAGAATAATTAGCGTAGCTGCTGTTCATAGTGTATATAAACAAGATGCAGAACCTATGTGGGAACCCGCTAAGTGGTGCATTGAGTGTATGCTTTACTAAACAGATAGGTCTTTAATCTAGTTTTGAATTGGGAGAGTGTGTCTGAGCCTCGGACGTTATCAGGAAGGCTATTCCAGAGTTTAGGAGCTATAAATGAGAAGGCTCGACCTCCTTTACTCGACTTTGCTATTCTGGGTACTACCAGAAGCCCTGAGTTTTGAGATCTTAAAGAGCGAGTTGGATTGTAGCGAAATAGAAGATTGGTTAGAAAAACAGGAGCTAGATTATTTAAAGCTTTGTAGGTAAGAAGCAATATTTTAAATTCAATACGAAACTTAACAGGCAGCCAGTGTAAGGAGGATAAAATTGGGGTGATGTGATCAAATTTTCTAGACCTGGTAAGAACTCTGGCAGCTGCATTTTGTACTAATTGAAGTTTGTTAATAGAGGATGCTGGGCAGCCAGCAAACAGAGCATTACAGTAGTCCAGTCTAGAAGTCATAAAAGCATGGACTAGCTTTTCTGCATCTGAGATGGATAGCATACTACGTAACTTAGCAATATTTCTCAGATGAAAGAAAGCAGTTTTTGTGACATGGGATATATGATTTTTAAAAGTTAAATTGCTGTCTAATATGACACCCAGATCTTTTATAGTAGAGCTAACACTAACTTTGTATCCCTGTAATTGTAGGTCGAGGTGTGAGATCTGCTGTGTACAGGATTTAGGCCCAATAAGTAATAATTCTGTTTTGTCTGAGTTAAAGAGAAGATAATTGTTGGTCATCCAGTCTTTAACATCTTTAATACACTCAGTTAGTTTGGACAGTTTAGACATCTCGTCAGGTTTAGTTGAAATATATAATTGAGTATCATCTGCATAGCAGTGAAAGCTGATCCCATGTCTTCTAATAATGTCTCCCAGGGGTAGCATGTATATTGTAAACAGCAAAGGGCCTAAAACTGATCCTTAAGGCACCCTGTACTTTACTGGGCTGACTTGTGAAGGTTGTCCATTAATATTTACAAACTGGTACTGGTCAGCTAAGTATGACTTAAACCATTGTAGAGCCTGTCCCTGGACACCTGTAGACTTTAAGCGATTTATGAGGATACTGTGGTCAATGGTATCAAATGCCGCACTAAGATCGAGTAAAACTAATAGCGAGATGCACCCTTGGTCAGCAGCTAAGAGTAAATCGTTGGTTATTTTCACTAATGCAGTTTCTGTGCTGTGATGACCTCTGAAACCAGACTGAAACACTTCAAAAACATTGTTGTCTGCAGAAAGGAGCATAATTGAGCAGAAACAACTTTTTCTAGTATTTTAGACATAAATGGAAGATTTGAAATAGGCCTTTAATTAGCTAAGTTGCTGGGGTCCAGTTGTGTTTTCTTAATAATAGGCTTAATGACAGCTAACTTGTAAGGATTTGGAACATGGCCTAAAGATAAAGAAGAGTTGATAACGTTAAGAAGAGGTTCTCCTATAACAGGTAGCAATTCTTTCAGTAATTTGTTGGAATTGGATCCAACATACATGTAGCTGGTTTAGAACTATTTATAATTTTATCTAGCTCTTCCTGTTCTATGATTTTGAAGCACTCTAGGTTATTTTGATTCGGTGGGATGTTTACTGTATCTGAAGTATAAGGCGGTGCAGAAAGTTTAATATCTCCTATTTTCTGTCTAAAGCCTTCTATTTTATCACTGAAAAAATTCATGAAGTCATCACTACTAATTTGCGGTGGAACGTTTTGTTCCAAAGATGACCGATTATTTGTTACTTTAGCAATGATGTTAAAAAAGAATCTAGGATTGTTATGGTTATTTTCTATCAGTTTGCGGAGGTGCTCAGCCCTGGCAGATTTTAGAGCCCTCCTATAGCTGGACACACTGTCTTTGTCCGCAATTTTAAAAACTTCTAAATTAGTTTTTTCCATTTACGTTCCAGGGCACGGGTTGCTGTTTTGAGAGCGCGGGTATGACTATTATACCATGGTGTAGTTTTATTCTCTCTAGCCTTTTTTAGTTTGATGGGTGCCACAGTATTTAGAGTGCTAGTAAAGATGGCATCCATACTGCTGGTTACTTCATCAAGGTCATTTGCGTTTGCGGGTGCATTTCGAAATAGAGAAAGTTCAGGTAGATTATTTATAAATTCATCTTTGGTGGATGGAACAATAGTTCTACAAGGGCGATATATCGAAGCCGATCTGCTCATTTCAGGTAAACTCAGCTTATATAGTAAGTGGTAGTGGTCTGTAATATCATCACTTTGTGGTATAATGTCTACATCAATGACCTCAATTTCATCAGATAGAATTGGATCTAGTGTATGCTTTAAGCGATGGATTGGACCAATAACATTTTGCTTTATCCCTAGTGAATGTAGTAAGTCCATAAACGCGAGCCCTAATGTGTCGTTAGCATCATCTATCTGGATGTTAAAGTCTCCTACAATTAGTATTTTATCAGTTTTAACTAGTAAGTCAGAGATAAAATCAGAAAACTCTTTTAGAAAATTGACATAGGGTCCTGGGGGTCTATATATGGTGATTAGAGTGAGAGATATCATAGGTTTTTGCATAGTGTTCGGAAGCATAACATTAAGCGCTAATACTTCAAAGGAGCTAAACATAAGTCTGTTTCTCTGATTAACATTAGGAATATCACTAAAGATTGATGCAACTCCACCACCATGACCAGTTTGATGAGCCTCATGTTTATATAGGAATCCTGGAGGAGTTGCTTCATTTAAACTAATATAGTCATTTTGTTTCAGCCAGGTTTCAGTGAGACAGAGTGCATTAAGATTGTTATCTGTTATTATTTCATTTATGATTATTGCTTTAGGTGCTAGTGACCTGATGTTTAGGAGACCAAGCTTTATGAAATTTGTATTTTCAGTCTTTAGTGGTTTTTCTGGTTTAATTCTTAATAGATTATTTCTGGAGCACACAGTATGTTTGTTTCTTGATCTAATAATGGGAGGAACAGACAAAGTCTCTATGGGGTTAGCTAGGTATGCATTACTGTTATTTATGTGGGACGAATAGGAGTCTGTATGGCTAAATTGTGATTTTTTTAAATTTTATAACAGCTCTAAGTGAAGTGAAATATCTAGCTATGGCTTAAATCTTAAAGTGCACAGTGTTTAAAACTATTGATTAATTTATAAAAGAGTCGACTCATAGTGCTTCAAGTGAATTGTCTTGACAACGAGTCTTTAGCTGTTTCGGCGTGACATCGAAACGAAACGTAAGCCCCGCCCAAGCCCAGGAAAATTGAAACCTGCGGCTCCACCCACAAACACAGTAGCAAAGAAAAGGTGGAAGACAAACACTGTAGCAGACCCGGTTGAATTAAGTCATGAAGACGCTGTGCTCAGCTGGATATTATTGAAAGTGTGAGGGAAAATTAGTGTTATTTTCCTACCCAAAGATGAAACTGTGAGAAGTCAGTGGTTGAGGTTTATTTTTGCAAAAATACCTCAGCATTATAGCACAGCCTTGTGCTGTTCGAGTGCTTCTGGAATCTACATGCTTACAACGGGGCATTCGTCAGCCATTTGTTAAAGAAAGGATTAGAAAAGACGGTTGATGTATGGGACTATCAGAACTTGACAGGAATTTTATCAGTAGGCCTACATGGATCAGTTTCTTCCTCCATTTCACAAATGTAAGTAAGTGCATTACCATAATTGCCTCCTTGTTTTCTCTAGCTTGCAAATTATGTATTTAATTGTGTTTTGTTACTTGTAACCGCTTGTATTTTGATCCAGTGTCTGTTTTTGTTCTGATGGACCTGTTTTTCCAACATAGGCTTATTATGAAAATATACATTTCTGGAGATTGCAAATTATGTAGCCAGAAGTACACACAGCTGCATTTAGTTTTTAAAACAAATGCTACGGAGCGGTATAACGGCGTTCCTTTTCGCGCTTACCAGCTGACCGCTTACCTCCATATGGATGGCTTTCCCGCTGTTACGTTTGTCCAGTCGGCGGAATTGAGACGCAGAGAGGAGTTGACCACGATGACGGGGTAAGCCAAAAACAAAAACCAAAAAATTAAATAAACAAGTAAATAACAGAGTGAGAATGTGGTAAAATCTGAAAATGTGGTAAAAATCAGGCGATGGCATTTCTTTTTCTGGATTGCTTTTTAAAAGTGACAGTTGGGTTTAGAGAAGTGGGTGGGTGTTGGTCAATCAGTGCTTTTGAAAACACTATTGGTTGGGTTTAGGGAAGGAGGAGGGTGGGTCAGTCAATCGGTCAGTCAGTCAAACAATCAGTCGACAGTGACCTCTTGTGGATTCATGCACAAATGGCACTCACGAGAGAAGTTTGAGATCTCAAAAAAGCGTACACAGTGGCCTCTGGTGGATTTGCAAAAACAAAAACTGCAAAAAAAAAAAAAAAACATAGCTCCTGGGATGTATTTGGCTATATAAAATGTATATAGGGGTACGTTTTCAGAATGAGCCGGTGTTTATCACACTTACAGGATTTACATGAGAACAAAGAAACAATGGCATTTGAGGTATGTCCTTTCCATGTATTGAGCTTATATTATTCATCTATGACTATGGTAGGTACTGTATGTCCAGTGTTTCATTATATTGCACCTTTAAATAAATATATTATTTTCACTGGCTGTACAGAACTGCACTACATATATTTGTTACGACTGAGCAAATGAAAGAGCAGAGAAAAGGTACCTTCAATCCTGCTATCTTTTATTAAACCAACTGTTCATAGAAATTGACAATGCTGTCATCATTTATTCACCATCGTGTCATTCTAAACCTGTCCGCTTTTCTGTCATAAACCACAAGATTAGATTTTAAACAGACATGCTGTGATTTCCATGAAAACAAGCATAAAAACAGTCAATCTGTCTTCTGAAGCCAGATAAAAACAAACTAACTCCATAATTCACCAAATTTCTTGGCTGTTGTTGTTTTGACATCACCCACTAAGTTTTTTTTCTTTTGCATGTGTGTACTATCTTTTTAAATTAAATGAGTACTAGATGATTAGATGTATGTTAGTCACACATAATCCTAGGTTCATTTTAATCTTGATTTGAAAACTGAATGAAATAGGATGTCGTGTAATACACTTCTTAACTGGGCCAGTCAACATTAATCGATGACTGCCAGTGTCACGGTAGGTTGTGTATATCTAATTAAAAAGCTAAAATAAACTCATTAGCAAACAGGAGCAAACAGCTTTGACGTTGCTTGTGAAAACACACCTGGTGGTTCAGATAATCAGCCTCCTCTCTCCTTTGCATGTAGGAATTAAATTCTTTGACATTTCAATTAATCTTCAGTGTAATTCTGCTGGGCTTATCAGTGTACTTATTTCCCAATTGTGCTAAAGCAGTGTTTGCTATAGACAATGCATTATGCTGTTTTCATCCAATAAACATCAATCTTGCTGTGTTTGACAAATATGGCTGAGAGATTATGATTATATGAAGTGGAGGTACCTGAACAGAAGAGTTTGAACATACAACGTCTTCAGCAGTATTAGTGATGATTGGGATGCAGTTCAACAAATGATTCATATGAAAAATCTACCTTCTGCCACTTTTCCAAATGATCAACTAGAAGTCAAGTTTTTATTTGTTGCTCTTACAACTGGGATCGATGACAAAACTTTTGTCAGTTAGTTTTATCTCTTCTGATCCCTTTACTGTTGATGAATTCCCAGATATTGTAGAGTAATACAGACAGAACTACATTACTACTAACTAGTTTTAAATAACTACATTGTAAAATCTTGCAATGCAGTTAATTAAATGAAATTAGTTAATTTTGCAAATGCAAGTCAAAAACTGAAGTGCATAATTTTGCACACAATTAACATAGGGAGATATTTTTAGTGTGAGATTTACAGAGGTTTCTGTAAAAATTTAACTAACCTAAATTACAGATCAAATTAATTCAACAAAACTTAACTGAAGTTTTTTTATAAACTAATTTCGAGAGGATCACATGCTTATGATTGATCACGGCTGGTCCCACATTAACTAACACATGATTCAACATGATCAGATGATTCCTAACTCACTATAAATAAGCAGAGTTTCTTACTAAAGCTACGGTCACACCGTGATTTGTGTGTGCGAAATTCTGTCGTGCGGCGCTGCGAAAAGGGGCGGGATTAAACAAGATGATTAGACATTAAAAAAGCGAGCGATTGCTCGATGCTTTAAATTTCTGTCCAGAGAGGTCCTGTTTTGAACCTCGATTGGTTTCACGTAGTCAAGTGATGTGATTTTGCAGGTCAGAGTTCACCAAGCTTGAACTTTGCACTGCAGCAACTTGCGAAACTTGACGCATGACCTGCGTTTCCGGTCTGACGCATTCGCGTGCGTATGAATGGAAGTCTATGGGAGAAAAAAGCCCAATGTGACCGCAGCTTTACGTTATCTTCACCTTGAAGAATCCCTCTTCCACCTACTCATCCACCTTTCCCTTTATATTGTGCCATGGTGGCCCAGTGATTAGCATTGTTGCCTCACAGCAAGAACGTCAATGGTTCAAATCCTTAACAGGCCAGTTGTCGTTTCTGTGCAGAGTTTACATGTCCTCCCAGTGTTCCCCTGGGTTCTCCAGTTTCCTCCCACAGTCCAAAGACATGTCATAAGTAAATTGATCAATCTAAA
Organism: Danio aesculapii; assembly: GCF_903798145.1. Lineage (NCBI taxonomy): Eukaryota > Metazoa > Chordata > Actinopteri > Cypriniformes > Danionidae > Danio > Danio aesculapii. The sequence continues at coordinate 12,792,058 of NC_079443.1, read as the reverse complement.
TTAGCACTATAGTCGAGCTCTTAACCAGCAGTATATCTCTATATTGCAATTTATAATTTGTCATCAGCTTTAAATAGGATAAAATTGGGGTAGTTCTCGAGATTTATCTGAGCACAAAATCTCCTCTCGTCCTGCAAACAGCATGCCAAACACACTTAATAATCAATCAAAAGTGTGAACTCATGAAATGCAAGTAAATGTGATAATATGTAAGAAATATTTGAAATATTTTTGTAATAAATATATACTCAGCACAAGTAAGTTAAAATGCTTAACATTGCATCTACATGCCAGCTAATTCTCATTAGATTATAGACTATTAGGTTGGAGTTAGGGTTAGGTTTAGTGTAAGTTGACATGTACTTGCAAAGTTTCTTATAGTCAGTTAAATGCCGGTTGAATGTCTGTATCAACAGATATTAAGCAGACAGTCTACTAATACTAAACTGAACCATCAAAATATTTTTCTTTAAACTACTTATTTAAAATGAGTTGAAAAAACACAATTCCTAAGGATTTTATGGGGACAAGTTAATTATTTTTTGTTCAATCCAATTAAATTTTTTAAAATTATTATGTGAACTTAATCGATGTGTTGGGACAATGTGAAGGAATTGTGTGGAACCCCGCATTCTTTACAGTATATAAGTTTTCAATACTTTAGCTCATTTGTCAACACTATTTCTGCAGAAATCCTCTAGAATGATTCTGCATTCATCATCAAATTATGCCTTTGGTTGTTGTAAATACACCACCTCTAGCGGTGAAAATGACAAACAGTACTGTACTTAAATAAAACACTGCAGAACACTGCCTTTATAGCAGGAAAGTGGATGATTTAAACTCTACAAATCTGCATGTCAACCTCAAATATTAAAGCAAGTAGAGAGTTAAACAGCAGTATGTAATATTTTTATATATTTTGGTAAGTTTTTAACTACATTTTGTTATCAGTGATATTGCTTCATGATACAGTGACACAGAAATTGTAAAAACCTTGTTGTCACCTTGTCATCATCTTAGGAATAGGGAAAGAGCTTGTAGACATTTTTCATCATAGATTTCATAAAGAAAATGAACACTACATGCAATTTGATGTTTCATACTGAGATAATGATAAACAATTAAGTTCCCCTTCGGATGGGGAACTCCAATGCTATGTGGAAACTTCCACTATGGGGATTTCGTCAGAATCCAATCATCTGAAAGAGTATAAAAACGGGCCAATGAAATGCCAATGAGTTGGCAGCGTCAGCGTGCACAGCTGGCGTCAATGACAATCAGTCATGCTATAAAGACGCAGCCAGTGCCATGCTCGACATCCTTTCGCTTTCAGAGCCTTTCACGAAGCTTCTGAGAGAGTCTTTGAGGGTATCTCCAACCTGTGTCTACAGAGAGAGATCGAGAAGCAGCTTTTCCCGGTCCAGAGCGCGTATACGCAGTGGCAGATGGTCGAGCTGGGTATTTCTCCCTTGCCTGGCGTCCTTTGGATCCGGTCCTCCAAGAGCGGTTTGTATATAGGAAAAAAGCTTTCCTAAAAGAGCAACACGGTCGTGCAGCGCGTCTTTTTCAAGACGTCACTCCGACCGTGCGTTTCTGGATGCGGTGGTTTCCTATCCCCGGATGATGGGCACGAGCACAGCGTTTCATGTCTGGGGGTCCAGCATGTTAATGCGGTGCTCGCGGGCAGTGCATGCCATCACTGATGTCATGTCTGTTGCGCAGTTAAGATCGCGGCTCGCTCTTGCAAAAGAGCCACCCACCCCAGTTGTCCCCCGCACTGCGGTTGGCACTCGGGCAGATCTGAGGGTTTAAGTGGGAGTAAATCCGCCGCCCCCGGGCCGCGGACCTCTCGCTCCTCCACACGCTCCATCCAAGCTTCAGGTGAAGAGAAGCGCTCCGTCCTTGGATGGTCGCTCTCTCACCTGATGACACCGGGGGTCAGATGTCCATCGCTGCATCGGAGGATGGGCTGTCATTGTCTGATGAGGATGCGAGCCCGCTCGCTCCCTCCCTCCGGGGTAGAGATCGCAGTGTTAGCATCTAAAAAGCAGACGTGATGGCCGTGCTTTCTCGGGCTGCTTCGGCCGTGGGTCTGGTGATGGTTTATCCCCCAGCCCCGCGGCCGGACCGACTAGATGGGTGTGATGTGGAGGATATAAGGAGGCAAGACCTTCAAAGCCTCCCGTCCCCTTCTTCCCGGAAGTGCACAGTAAACTCACGCTGTCCTGAGGGCACTTTTTTCTGCCCGATCTGCGTGCGCTTCCATCCTCACCATCCTTGGAGGTTGGGCTGTCAAGGTCTGACGAGGATTCGAACCCGCTCGCTCCCTCCGGGACTTTGAGCGTGGCGTCGAATCCAGAAGCAGACTTTGCGGCTGTGCTTCCCCAGGCTGCTTCGGCCGTGGCTCTGGAGATGGTTTATCCCCCAGCCCCGCGGCCGGACCGATTAGAGGGGTGTGATGTGGAGGATGAAGGCGAGACCTTCTAAGCCTCCCCATCCCCTTCTTCCTGGATGGGCACAGTAGGCTCACGCAGTGTGCTGCGTGCGCCTTCCCCCTCACCATGCACGCTATGGCCACCTACCAGCGCTACCAAGCGCAGGCACTGGCCCGGCTGCGCGAGGATGGTTCTGACCCAGGACTGAGCTTGCGCTCCGCACCGCAACCGACTATGCTCCTACAAAAAAAAAAAAAAAAAAAAAAGTCGGCTGTGTGTGCCCTGGGAAGGACGATGATCACATCCGTGATCCAGGAATGCCACCTCAGGCTAAACCTGGTGATGTGCGTGACGTTGACAAAGTTCGCTTTCTTAACTCACCCATATCCCAGGCTGGCCTGTTCGGCGACACTGGTGGTGAATTCGCCCAGTAATTCACGCCGGTGATAGAGCAGTCGGAGGTGATGGGCGAGGTCTCTATCGGCGGGATTGTATGACCGCTCCCCCCCGCTGAGCCATCCACATCCACTGCTTTTTTGCCGAGGACGCCCGCCCGCAGCTTTGCTTCGCCGCCCCCGCCTGCGCCTCCAGCCGCCCCCGCCTGCGCCTCCAGCCGCCCCCGCCTGCGCCTCCGGCCATGCAGCTGCGCCGAGCATCGCACCGGCAACCAGCGTCCCCCGCCCAGGGCGCCGCTAAGTTCGGTAAAACGGACCGCGAAGCGTCCCTGAGGCGGGCCATCTGGGGAGGAGGGAATTTGCTCTTTCCCCGCTGGAGGGCGGGGCACGTTATTTAAAGGCGTAAAAAAAAAAAAAAAAACGGCATCAAAATCCTCAGTGAAAGAGCACTTTTTCCCTCCTCCAGATGTGACAGCCCGAACACTGCCAGTCTGAGACGCTATGCCTTCCAGCTCGCAGGATCGGTGCATTTCGCCAATGGCTCATGGAGCACAAGAGAACGGTCTCCTTTCTCTCCACTCCCAGCCCCTCTCCTGGAGTTTGAGTGCGAGACGAGAACATCTCCTCTCCTGCTCTCCTGTGGGACCCCAGCGCTCCCCGGATGAGCCCACTCACTCCACGCTGCCCCGCCGCTGGCACATCAGCGATCGTGCGGGTGGGACCATTTGCGGGGGCTCTGCCTGCCTGGTTAGTGCGGGCCAGCCCATCGCAATGGCTCATCCATACGACCAGACTCGGCTATGCGATTCAGTTCGCTAAACGGCCTCCCAGGTTCACGGGCGACCAGGGTCAGTCCTGCGTCCGCCCCTGTCTTGCGAGAGGAGATTGCTGTCCTCCTGGCGAAGGATGCAATCGAGCCGGCCCTCCAGCCGAGATGGAGCGCGGGTTTTACAGCCCGCACTTCATCGTGCCCCAAAAAAAAAAAAAAAAAAAAAAAAAGCTGTGGGCTATGGCCAATCCTATATCTGCACATTTTGAACCGCTGCCTTCACAGGCTGCGCTTCGGAATGCTTACGCAGATGCGCATCACGCGATGCGTTCGTCCTCAGGATTGGTTTGCAGCAATAGATCTGAAGGACGCGTATTTTCATATCTCCACACTTCCACGCCACCGGCAGTTTCTGCGGTTTGCGTTTGAAGGTCGAGCGTGGCAATACAAGGTCCTCCCCTTCGGGCTCTCTCTGTCTCCGCGAGTTTTCACCAAGCTCGCGGAGGGTGCCCTCGCGCCCCTTCGGCTCGCCGGCATCCGCACGCTCAATTATTTTGATGACTGGCTGATTTTTAGCCCACTCTCGGGAGCAATTGATTATGCACAGAGACAAGGTGCTCCGGCACCTCCGCCCGTTGGGGTTTCAGGTCAACCGAGAAAAGAGCAAGCTCGCCCCCGTGCAGAGCATCTCCTTTCTCGGTTTGGAGCTGGACTCGATCACTATGGAGGCGCGCCTCTCACGAGAGCGCGCCGAGGTAATGCTGAACTGTCTGAGAGAGTTCGACAGGAAAAAAAGTGGTCCCCCTGAAATTATTTCAGAGGCTCCTTGGGCATATGGCATCCGTAGCCGCGGCCACGCCGCTCGGATTGCTCCATATGAGACCACTACAGCATTGGCTTCACGATCGGGTCCCCAGACGCGCATGGCACGCGGGCCCACACCGAGTGACTGTCACTGCGCTGTGTCACCGCACCCGCACCCTCTGGAAAGGACCCCTCCTTCCTACGGGCCAGTGTGCCCCTAGGTCAGGCGTCCAGGCAGGCTGTCGTTTCGGCAGATGCCTCCAGTATGGGGTGGGGGGGCCGTGTGTAGCGGGCATGCTGCTGCGGACCTGTGGAGGGGAACCCAGCTGCATTGGCATATCAACTGCCTAGAGCTGTTGGCAGTGTTTCTCGCTCTGCGCCGCTTTTTACCGGTGCTGAGGGGGCAACACGTGCTGGTCAGGATGGACAGCACGGCCGCGGTAGCGTATTCCATCCGGATGGGGGGTATACACTCCCGCTGCATGTCTCAGCTCGCTCGCCGTCTGCTCCTCTGGAGTCATACGCGGCTGAAGTCCTTGCTTGCTATTCACACCCCGGATGGGCTCAACCGTGCGGCCAACAGGCTTTCACGGCAGCTCCTTCCCTGGGAGAATGGCGACTCCACCCCGAGTCATGCGTAAGTATGCACTCCCCCCAGTGAGCCTACTCGCGCAGTTTCTGTGCAAGGTCAGGGAGGACGAGGGGCAGGTCTTGCTAGTTGCGCCCCTGGCCCAACCGGACCTGGATATCAGAACTCTCCCTCCTCACGACGCCCCCCCTGGCGAGTCCCTTTGAGAGAGGACCTACTCTCTCAGGGACAGGGCACCATCTGGCACCCTCGCTTAGTTCTGTGGAACCTCCACGTAGGGTCCATAAGACGTGACGAGGAAGACTTAGGTAACCTACCGGTGGCGGTGGTTAATACTATCACTCAGGCTAGTGCACCCTCTACGAGGCATACCTACGCCCTGGAGTGGAGTCTATTCACTGAGTGGTGCGCTTCTCGCCGAGAAGACCCCCGATCTTGCCAGATCAGTGTTGTGCTTTCTTTCCTTCAGGACAGGTGGAGCGAAGGCTGTCGCGCTCCACACTGAGGGTTTACGTGGCCACCATCTCCGCTCATCATGATGCGTGGATGGCGGCACCGTGGGGAGGCATAACCTCATCATCCAGTTCCTCAGAGGTGCGAGGCGGATGTTTTCCCCGCCCCCCTCTCATACCCTCTTGAGATCTCGCGGTAGTGCTACGAGCCTACGTGGGGATCCCTTCGAACCACTCGACTCAGTATCCTTGAGATTTCTGTCCTTGAAGACAGCTCTGCTGGTCGTGTTGGCATCGGTTAAGAGGGTTAGGTACATGGAGGCATTTTCGGTCAGTGACTCGTGCCTAGAATTCGGGCCGGCCTACTCTCACGTTGTCCTGAGACCCCGGCCCGGCTATGTGCCCAAGGTTCCTACCACGCCGTTTAACAATCAGGTAGTGAGCCTGCAAGCGCTGCCCGTGGAGGAGGCAGACCCAGCCCTTTCATTGTTGTGTCCTGTTCGCGCTTTGCGAATATATGGGGACCACACTCAGAGCCTTAGATCCTCTGACCAGCTCTTTGTCCATTACAGTGGTCGGCAGATGGGAAGTGCCGTATCTAAACAGAGGTTGGCCCACTGGGTAGTGGATGCCATCTCCCTCGCCTTTGGGCCAGGGTGAGCCGTGTCCCCCGGGGGTGAGAGCGCACTCCATTACGGAGCATCGCATCCTCCTGGGCGTTAGCACGCGGCGCCTCTCTGACAGACATTTGTAGAGCTACGGGTTGGGTGACACCCAATACATTTGCAAGGTTACAATCTGCGAGTGGAGCCGGTTTCCTCAAGGGTATTAGGCAACCCTTGGTGATTGAGGAAACGATTCGGTTGAGGTGTCGAAACACGCTTGCTGCGCCACTCTCCCTAACCCGGAGATACGTGCGCTTTTTCAGCTTTGTCAGTTTAGTTCCCCATTTCTTTGGCGAACCCTGCAGAGTTCCTCCGAGGCCCCCAGCACCTGACTCAGCGGAGGAGTCAGGTGTTGGCCCGTTACGTTGTCGGCATGCCCGCTGGTCAGCCCGCGTTCTGGGTATAGGTGCCTGCTATGTGTGATCCCCGCTGGCGATCCCATACGTTCACTCAGCCACGGTATAGTCCCCCCTTCTAGGGCAGGCTCGTGTCTTCCCTCCCCGCTAACCATCCTTATGCAAGGACTCCCCATCTCTGGGCTAGTCCATAGGTTGTCACCAGGTCTCCCCTCTGGGTAACAGGTGAGCTCCGCAGCGTCCTCCCTATCGGGACTGAACGCTTTCCCAACGTACTGTCGTATCAAAACCTATTTTACTGGGTTATTGCGACTCCCCGAAAAACATAACTGTTCTGAACAGGTAAGTGAGGGCCAGGGGACACGTTGGAAGACTGTGTCTCGGGGCGTTGTAGGTGCGCTCGCTCTACTGCGTGGCACACCCTTCGCCAGGGACGCAGTAAGATTCTTTCGTTGTGGTGTTTTCCATAGATTTCCCCATAGTGGAAGTTTCCACATAGCATTGGAGTTCCCCATCCGAAGGGGAACGCTACGGTTACTAAAGTAACCCTTCGTTCCCCGAGGGGGGGAACGGAAATGCTATGTTCCTTCGCCACAACGATTGTCCCTTAGCTGTTGAGCGTGAAAGTCTCTTCAGCTAGAAAAGGATGTCGAGCATGGCACTGGCTGCGTCTTTATAGCATGACTGATTGTCATTGATGCCAGCTGTGCACGCTGACGCTGCCAACTCATTGGCATTTCATTGGCCCGTTTTTATACTCTTTCAGATGATTGGATTCTGACGAAATCCCCATAGTGGAAGTTTCCACATAGCATTTCTGTTCCTCCCCTCGGGGAACGAAGGGTTACTTTAGTAACCGTAGCGTTTCATTTAGCAGCTTTAAAATTTTACACAAAATGATTTTACTTGTTGAGAGTGTTGAGAACTCTTGCAACTTGAATTATTTCAACTTGAAATTTCATAATTAACATGAAACGCACATTATCACATCAGCCCCAATACAGAAACAAGAATAATACTACTGATGTAATGGCGCTTTGATTACAAGAGATACTGTTGAAATGATCCCAAGTCAGACAATATATATCACTAATAAGTACCACTTTAAGTCAGTGGAATTGTGCGCAATTCCACATGATGTCAAACAGCTCAATGGTTCGCAATTGAAGGCTGAATATCTCGTCACCCAAGGCCATCTAAATCTGGAGGTCTTGGTTTCGTGGACCTCATTCGGGGTATTTTGAAGAATGTCAGTTCTCATTCACTTCCTCACTCGCAATCTTTTCATCAATCAGCACACATTCGGATTTATGAATAAAAAAGAACTAGCCTGAGTTCATTACAAGCAGGATTTTTTTTTCTTTTTGTAGATGAAGGCTTTCATTTCCTCTTGTTTTGCAGTAAATTAATCACATAAAACTGGCTTTGATATCAAATTCTTTTTTATAAATTTGCAATAGCATAGTGGTAGTTATTCTTATATACAGTTAGGTCCATAATAATATGGACACCTACACAATTTTTACATTTTGGCTCTATACACCAACACAATGGATTTGAAATGAAACAAACAAGATGTGCTTTAACTGCAGACTGTCAGCTTTAATTTGAGGGTATTCACTCTACATCCAATCAGGTTAACGCTGTAGGAATTACAACCATTCACATATGTGCTTCCCACTTGCTAAGGGATCAAAAGTAATTGGACTTTCACTCTTTAATACTTGGTTGCAAATTCTTTGCAGTCAATTACAGCCTGAAGTCAGGAACGCATAGACGCTGAGTTTCATTCCTGGTGGTGCTCTGCCAGGCCTCTACTGCAACTGTCCTCAGTTCATACTTGTTCTTGGGGCATTTTTCCTTCAGTTTTATGTTCAGCAAGTGAAATGCATGCTCAATCGGATTCAGGTCAGGTGATTCACTTGGCCATTGCATAACATTCCACTTCTTCCCCTTCAAAATCTCTTTGGTTGCTTTTGCATTATGCTTTGGGTCATTCTCCATCTGCACTTTGGCTGACTATGAGCAGAAAATATTGCCTGAAACACTTCAGAATACATCCTGCTGCTTTTGTCAGCAGTCACATCATCAATAAATACAAGAGAAACAGTTCCATTGACAGCCATAAATGCCTACGCCATGACACTACTACCATCATGCTTCACTGCTTAGGATTATGAGCAGTTTCTTTCCTTCTCCATACTCTTCTCTTCCCATCACTCTGGTACAAGTTGATCTTGGTGTCATCTGTCCATTGGATGTTGTTCCCATACTGTGAAAGCTTTTTCAGAACTCTAATTTGGCCTTCCTGTTTTTGAGGCTCACCAATGGTTTACAGTGTGTGGTGAACCCTCTGTATTCACTCTTCTCTTGATTGTTGACTCTGACACACATACACCTACATCCTGGAGAGTGTTCTTGATCTGGCCAACTGTTGTGAAGGGTGTTTTCTTCACCAGGGAAAGAATTCTTTGGTCATCCACCACATTTGTTTCTGTGGTCTTTCAGGGTTTTTTTTTTTTTTTTTTTTTTGGTGTTGCTGAGATCACTTGTGTGTTTTTTCTTTTTAAGAATGCTCCAAACAGTTGTGTTGGCCCCACCTAATGTTGTTGCTATCTTTCTGATGGGTTTGTTAGGATTTTTCAGCCTAAGGATGGCTTGCTTGACTAATAGTGACAGCTCTTTGGATCTCATCTTGAGAGTTGACAGTAACAGATTCCAAATGCAAATAGCACATTTGAAATTAACTCGGGACCTTTTATCTGCTCATTGTAATTGAGGTAATGAGGGAATAACACACACCTGGCCATGGAACAGCTTAGAAGCCAATTGTCCAATTACTTTTGGACCCTTAACAAGTGGGAGGCACATATGCAAGCTGTTGTAATTCCTTCACCATTCATATACACCCATGTTTATTTTTCCCCCCAATTTCTGTTTAAGCGGAGATAAGATGTTTTCAACACATTTCTAAACATAATAGTTGTTCTGCCTCTGTTAAAAAAGTGTAAAGTCTGTGTGCTGTTCATGTTGGACATTTAAATTAAACCATTTTATATTTTTCATAAAGCATTATCAGTCTAGTATAAGTTTCGTTTTCCTTTCGCTATTGTTTACAAGTATTATGCCGGGACTTTTATTTTGGCGCATTTACGCCGGACTCTTATTTTGGCGCATTTCCGGCAGTTTCGCGCTTTAGAGAACTGAAAGCAATGGATGGGCAGAGAGCACATAAAGAGTTTCTGTCCTCCTCTAAATCCTGCCGAAAGCATTGGCTGTAAGTTTTTTCTGAATGTTTAATCTGTTTTAGTTTATATTGTAGTATAATATGTTATGTTTAATATACAATAGAAGATGATTGTGATACATTTTGTGTTGTGAATTGATAATAACTTGTAACATTTGTAAATAATATTCTATATTTCTTTCATTTTATTTATAGTTTTACTCAGTTCAATGGCTACTAAGTTTGTGTCCATACACAATTAAAGGGAGCAAGAAGCTCATATCCTGGCTCTTGAACAGAGTTTGGCTGGCTGTTTATTTATATCACACGCAAGCAAGCATACATATAAAGAGAACAGTACAGTAAAAAGCCATGGATCAGCAGATGCAAGAGGAAAGCGCCAAAACAAACATGAAACCTGAAGAGAGGAAAGGTGAAGATAAGTCATCTTCAGAAGTTGGATCTAGACGCTCATGTTCTTCCTCCAAGTCTTCAGTTGCTAGTGCTGCTGCTAAAGCTAGAGCCTTCGCAGAAGCTGCACGGGCCAAGATGGCATACACCAAAAGACAGCTTGAAATGAGAAAGGAGATGGCAAGACTGGATCTGGAAAGAGCTACAATAAAGGCAAATCTAGAAGCATTAGATGTAGAAAAGGAAGCTGCAGCTGCTGTGGCTGAAGCAGAAGCATTAGAGAATGCAGCGGCCGCAATAGAATGCGATGAAAATCGCAGTGAAATAAGTGCAGTGTCATCACACGTGATTTCTATGAGAACAAAGGAATATGTGCAACAACAGGATCAGGTGACTTCTGATTTTTCCACGCTATAATTGGATGTCACTTCTTCAGCAAGTCCACATGAATCGACTCCTCATGAGATTGCTAAGTCACAGAGCAGAACTGATGTGTGTGATGGTGTCACAGATACAATTCAGGAGCAGAACAAATTAGGTGACATAAATCTACCGAATACAAGAGTTTCTAATGACATACCTCATTCCAAACCAAGTGCTGCATTCAAATCATCTCCAGTTCAAGATCTAGGGGCGAAAAGATACACTGACCATACAGATACCCAACAACATGCTCAAAACGAAACCACACATATGTTAGATTTCGCTAAACTTTTAGCACGTAGAGAGTTGGTCACCTCAGGCCTTACCCACTTTGATGATAATCCAGAAAACTTTAGAGCCTGGGAGTCTTCATTTGTTAACGCCACACAAAATTTAGAGCTATCAGCTAGTGAAGAGCTGGATTTGTTAGTTAAGTGGCTAGGAAAAGAGTCATCAGAACATGTGAGGAGGATACGAGCAGTGTATGTAACTAACCCACATGCGGCTCTCCATTTGTCATGGATAAGACTTCAGGAATGTTATGCTACCCCAGAAGTGATTGAAAGTGCCCTGTTCTGTCTCTGAAAGACAATTTAAAAATCAGGGAGCTTGCAGACCTGCTAATGGAAATATTGACAGCAAAAAATGATGGCTATTTACCTGGATTATCATACCTTGACACTCCAAGAGGTATTAACCCTATAGTGGAGAAGCTACCAGCAAGTTTGCAGGAAAAATGGATGTTTGCTGGCTCACGTTACAAGGAAGAAAACAAGGTCAGTTTTCCTCCATTCTCATTCTTCACTCATTTTGTTTGTAGTGAAGCTAAAGCAAGGAACGATCCTAGTTTCAAGCTTTTGAACAATGTTCACACAGTCATAAGAAATGACAGACCCGTCTACAAACACGGTACTAGCAAATTTCCTGTGTTGGTGCACAAAACAGAGGTTTCCAAAAGTGAGGAGTTTAATTCATTGAACGTAAAGGAGCCTGTTAAGAGAGAATTGATAAAGCACTGCCCTATTCACAACAAATCACATCCCCTGAACAAATGTAGAGCCTTCAGAAAAATGTCGTTGACAGAACGCAAAGACTTCTTGAAAGAACATCAGAGGTGTTTTAGGTGTTGCTCACCAAATCATGTAGCCAGAGAATGTTTCGCAATTCTCAAATGTACTGATTGCAACTCTGAAAGACATTGCACAGTTATACATCCAGACACAGTTCCGCCTCTCATTACACCTATGATGCAGAAACCAAACCTAGAACAACAAGATGTTATTACCCCTGAGGTAACTCCAAAGTGTACTGAAGTTTGTGAAGATGCTGCAATGCGATCTTGCGCAAAAATGTGTTTGGTGCATGTATTTCCTAGAGAGCAGCGAGGACAAGCTATCAAGATGTATGCCATAATTGATGATCAGAGCAACCGCTCACTCGTTAAGGAAGAGTTCTTTCGACTGTTCGGAATCCAAAGTAACCCCTCTCCATATTTGTTGAGAACGTGTGCTGGTTCCGTGGAAATGTCTGGAAGAAAAGCAATTGGTTTCCAAATAGAAACTCTGGATGGTAAGACACGTCTTGATCTCCCACCACTGATTGAGTGTAACGAGATTATGAGTAACAGATCCGAAATACCTACCCCAGAAGTCGCTCTTGCTCATCCACATTTAACATCCGTGGCACAGTTCATCCCAGAGTTAGATCCTGATGCTCATATCTTAATGTTGCTGGGAAGAGATATAATCCGGGTACACAAAGTGAGACAACAAATCAATGGGCCACACAATGCACCTTTTGCACAAAGGTTAGATTTGGGCTGGGTGATTGTGGGTGATGTCTCCATTGACAGAGCTCATAAGCCGATGGTGGGTGTGTTTAAAACTAACATCCTGGACAATGGGCGACCTTCATTTCTCACTCCATGTCAGAATCACATCCAAGTGAAAGAGAAACTATGCCATGGTGGGGAGCATAGATCTGTTGTTTTACCCAACACATTGAATCATTGTACTCCTGATGTGCAAACAGAAGATCAACTTGGAGTTAAAGTGTTTGACAGAACCAAGAACAATAACAAACCTCCTATGTCTTTTGAAGATGAGATGTTTTTAAACATCATGCAAGCAGAGTTCCACCAAGATGAAGAAAAAAACTGGGTTGCTCCTTTGCCATTCAGGTCACCTAGATCATTGCTACCTAATAATCGGGAACAAGCCTTGTCTCGCCTTAATTCTTTACGACGCACACTAAGTAGAAACACTGAAATGATGGAACAATTTTCTGCCTTCATGGAGAAACTTTTCCAGAATGGCCATGCAGAAAGAGCACCACCTATTCAGGAGGATGAAGAAAGTTGGTACTTACCCATTTTCGGAGTGTTTCATCCACAAAAGCCTGGGCAAATACGGGTGGTGTTTAATTCCAGTGCACAACACCAAGGCATTTCTCTGAACAATGTGCTCCTTTCAGGCCCTGACTTGAACAATTCACTGTTAGGTGTGTTGCTAAGGTTAGGTAAGACCGTATTGCAATTATGGCAGATATCCAGCAGATGTTCTATGCTTTCCTGGTGAAAAAGGATCACAGAAATTATCTGAGATTCCTCTGGTATAGCAATAGTGACTTGAACAAAAAAGTGATAGACTATCGTATGAAAGTGCATGTCTTCGGAAACAGCCCTTCTCCATCAGTAGCTATATACGGTCTCCGATTAGCTGCTCAGAAAGGTGAACAGGAGTATGGATATGACACTTCACACTTTGTTAACAGGCACTTCTATGTGGATGACGGCCTTATGTCCTTTCCAACGGAAGCCGAAGCTATTGACCTGCTAAAGCGCACTCAAGAATCACTTTCCAAGTCGAATATTAAACTCCACAAGATAGCCTCAAACAGTGTCAAAGTCATGCAAGCTTTCCCAATGGAAGATCTTGCATCTGGTCTACAAGACTTAAACTTTGGAAATGAAACTTGGCCTACACAAAGAAGTCTGGGTTTGTATTGGGACATAAAAACAGACACATTCTCTTTCAAGGTTGCAGCAAACGACCAACCCTACACTCATCGTGGAGTTCTTTCTGTCGTGAATAGCCTCTTCGACCCTTTGGGTTTTGTGGCACCAGTAACGATCCGGGGCAGAGCATTGGTACGAGAATTGACCAAAGATGTACAAGACTGGGACGCTGTCCTTTCTGAAGAGAGAAAAAAACATGTGGGAAGAATGGAAATCCTCACTTCAAAAGCTAAGTAAACTCTGCATCTCGCGCACATACCTACGACATTCACTTTCTAACACTAAGTGCACCGAGTTGTGTGTCTTTTCAGATGCCTTGAGTTGGGCTATAGGGGCAGTGGCTTACCTCAGAGCTATGACTGATGAAGGTGAAGACAGAGTGGGATTTGTGCTTGGCAAAGCTAGCACCTCGTCCAGAGCCTTCAATTCCCCGTCTGGAGCTTTGTGGTGCAGTGCTTGCTGTAGAGATGGCTGAGCATATTCTTGATGAACTAGATCACAAGCCCAATGCAGTGAAATTCTATTGTGATAGCAAAGTGGTCCTGGGATATATTTATAATCAGTCCAGGCGCTTCTTTGTTTATGTGCACAACCGTGTTCAGCGGATTCGTCAGTCGACTTCTCCTGACCAGTGGAGTTATGTGCCTACAGCTCAAAACCCAGCTGACCTGGCCACAAGATCTGTACCTGCATCACAATTGGACAACACTACATGGTTCACAGGACCTAGCTTCCTTTACCAGCTGACTCAAGAGCAACAGTGTCAGTCCTTTGAACTGGTTAATCCTGAGATAGATCCAGAAGTCAGACCATGTGTAACTAGCTTTGCTACTCAGGTCAAAAGAAACATTCTTTCAGAAAGGTTTCAGCACTTCTCAACATGGAAATCTTTGCTAAGAGCTGTTTCTTTTTTGATTCATCAAGCACAGTCTCACGCTTCAAGTTCCATCAACACAGCCCATGCATGTAAAGGATGGCATCATTGTAGCGAAATACGTACACCTGAAGAGGAGACAGCAGCAAAGAGACTGATACTTATGCATGCCCAGAAAGAAATATATCCAGAGGAGTATGCGTCTCTGCAAAGAAATGAACAAGTTTCACATTCAAGTCCACTGTGGAATCTCGACCCTTACATCTATGACGGTCTTTTGAGAGTAGGAGGACGTTTGAGACACGCTCCAGTCGAGTCAGAGGTAAAAAATCCAGTCATCCTCCCAAAACAAAGTCATGTCAATAAACTTTTGGTGAGTCATTACCACTCCAAAGTACATCATCAAGGGAGACACATCACTGAGGGAGCAATCCGACTAGCTGGCTTATGGATTGTAGGAGGGAAAAAAGTGATAAGCTCTATTCTTCATCGTTGTGTGACATGCCGCAAACTCAGAGGAAAGCTAGAAGTTCAGAAAATGGCAGATCTTCCTCCTGAGCGCCTCAGTACATCTCCTCCTTTTACATATGTAGGGTTAGATGTATTCGGTCCATGGACAGTGGTCACTCGACGCACCAGAGGTGGTGTAGCAGAAAATAAAAGGTGGGCTATACTCTTCACTTGTATGAGTACGCGAGGAGTACACATAGATGTCATAGAGTCCATGACCACTGCCAGTTGCATCAATGCTCTGAGAAGGTTTTTTGCTTTGAGGGGACCAGCAAAACAGCTTAGATCCGACAGGGGAACTAACTTCATAGGAGCAAGTCAGGAGCTGGGAATGCAACAAGCCAAAGAAAACCAGAACTTTCTTTTAAAATACCTCCATGAGAATGGTTGTACATGGGAATTCAATCCACCACATGCATCCCACATGGGTGGAGCATGGGAACGAATGATTGGTGTAGCCCGCAGGATTCTAGACGGTTTGCTGCTGCACAAGAAATATGCTCATTTGACTCATGAGGTACTTTGCACTTTGATGGCAGAGGTGTCAGCAATCATAAACGCCAGACCTTTGGTTTCTGTCTCAGCAGATCCCTACGCTCCATGTATACTCAGTCCAACAATGCTTTTAACCCAAAAGCCCGAAGTACCAGTTCTGTTTGAGAATTACACAGAAAAGGACCTCTTGAAATGTCAGTGGAAGAGAGTACAGGCATTGGCTAGCGACTTCTAGAACCGATGGCGGAAAGCGTACATTAACACACTCCAACCTCGACGCAAATGGCACGAGACTCGCCGAAATCTGCAGTCTGGAGATGTCGTACTATTACAGCAAGTTCAATTCCCAAGGAATGACTGGCCTTTAGGGTTAATCACATCTGTCTTCCCGAGTGATGATGGAAAAGTCCGCAAGGTAGAGGTTAGAACAACCTCAGGCGAGAATGTGAAAACATTCATTAGGCCAATTTCTGATGTGATTTTATTATTGGCCAAGGAAGACTAAGCAAGAAAATTAAAGTGGCATTAATATGCCAGGCGGGGAGTGTTCTGCCTCTGTTAAAAAAGTGTAAAGACTGTGTGCTGTTCATGTTGGACATTTAAATTAAACCATTTTATATTTTTCATAAAGCATTATTAGTCTAGTATAAGTTTCGTTTTCCTTTCACTATTGTTTACAAGTATTATGCCGGGACTTTTATTTTGGCGCATTTACGCCGGACTCTTATTTTGGCGCATTTCCGGCAGTTTCGCGCTTTAGAAAACTGAAAGCAATGGACGGGCAGAGAGCACATAAAGAGTTTCTGTCCTCCTCTAAATCCTGCCGAAAGCATTGGCTGTAAGTTTTTTCTGAATGTTTAATCTGTTTTAGTTTATATTGTAGTATAATATGTTATGTTTAATATACAATAGAAGATGATTGTGATATATTTTGTGTTGTGAATTGATAATAACTTGTAACATTTGTAACTAATATTCTATATTTCTTTCATTTTATTTATAGTTTTACTCAGTTCAATGGCTACTAAGTTTGTGTCCATACACAATTAAAGGGAGCAAGAAGCTCATATCCTGGCTCTTGAACAGAGTTTGGCTGGCTGTTTATTTATATCACACGCAAGCAAGCATAAATATAAAGAGAACAGTACAATAGTTTTAATAACTCATTTCCAATAACATTTATTTTATTTGTACCATGATGACTGTACAAAATTCCCCCTATCGCGCATGATCAAGAGAGAGTTCTCTAGACAGGCTTGGCGCATGCGCGTTTATTCAGTTCAGCCGTACCCTGCAGAGTATTACAGCACGGAGACTCCGCTTCTCTGTTTATACTGCTAAAAAGAATCTATCTTTCTTGTGTGGTATCACTGTGCGCGTATAAAAATGTAAGTAATTATCGTTCCTATCATCTTAGAGTATTTATAACGTGTTTGGTATAATCTGGTCTAATTTACCTCAGAAAATGTAAACCCAGTGTACAATCGCGGCAGTGCCCGATAGTTTAATTACTTATTTAATTGTTATCATACGTCCGTTTACTTTCACTACTTTTAACAGTTTCAGTTTCAACGTCGATATTAAGTTTGTTTCATATTGTTATATGAATAGCTATCATGCGGAGCGCACGTGATAGTCACAGGCGCATGCACAAAGTGTAATCTGATACCACTAATTAGTGCCTATAGCAGCTGCGCTGCTCTTTCGAGTTATATTGCATGTACTCCATATATGGATCAGTAAAGATTGTTTGAGTGATTGAATATTGTTTATAACTTTGTATATTTGTCACTTTATACCTTTTATGTATATTTACAATTTATTCCTGTTCTTTGACAGAAACCGCACCATATAATCACACAAAAGTGAATGTCCTCATAAAGAAATAAAGGAAATTGGACATGTTCATTCTGGAGTAGCTGCAGTTCTTTCTAACAGAAGAATTAGGCCAGTTGGGTTCCAACCACACAATAGCGTACAGAATATCCCACAATGACAGTAAATAATATTTTACTAGATATTTTTCAAGACACTTCTATACAGCTTAAAGTGACATTTAAAGGCTTAACTAGGTTAATTAGGCAAGTTATGGTTTGTTTTGTAGACTATCGAAAAAATGTATAGCTTGAAGGGGCTAATAATTTTGAGCTTAAAATGGTTTGGGACCTAAAATTTGCTTTTAGTCTAGCCAAAATAAAACAAATAAGTCTTTCTGCAGAAGAAAAAATATCAGATATACTGTGAAAATTTCCTTGCTTTGTTAAGCATCATTTGTAAAATATAAAAAAAACTCAAAAAAAAACAAAACAAACAAAAAAAAAAAAAACAAAGGGGGACTAACAGTTGTGACTTATATATATATATATGTATATTGTAACGTGGAGACTGACACGGGTGAATCCATTATGCAGTATTTATTAGTCACAGTCAAACATCAAAGACGCACTAAAGTGCGAACACACGTCACCAGTAACCAATAATGGTCTTGGGGCTGGCGGCTGACAGACACAGAGTGATTTACCAGGCATAGATCAATGGCAGGCGGTGTAGTTCAGAATCCGTTAGACAGGCTTGGGTCGAGGGCAGGCAGCGTGGTTCAGAGTCCGTGTATAAAGCAAGGGTCGTGGGCAGGTAGAAGGCAACTCAGAGTCAGAAACAGTCCGGGGTTATTCTCAGAAGATCAGACAGGAAAGAACGCTCAGTAATGCTGGCCGGGGCTAAACAAGACTTCGCAATGAACTGGTGTTTGAGTGTGGCTTATATAGGAAGCGTGGGTCGTTAATTAGATTCAGTTCAGGAGTGTGTACAATCAGTTTAGATGGATGATGTAATGCTTAAAAGTCCGGGGATGGTGAACTCTGCTGGCCAGCGAGGGGAATGACTGGGACCGAGTCGGTAACAGAGCCCCCCTCCAACGAACGGCTCCTGACGTGAGAAGAATCGCGACGCCGGGGTCTTCCACGGGGGCGAGGGGCCGGAATTTCCAGGTGTTGCAAGTGGAACTCATTCACCAGAGTTGGGTCGAGAATGTCCTTACGGTTGGTCCAAGATCTTTCCTCCGGGCCGTACCCCTCCCAGTCGATAAGGTACTGTAGTTGTCCGCCCCGGCGTCTGGATCTAAGGATCTCGTGGATCTGATAAGCCTCCTCTCCGTCGATCATGATAGGCGAGGGACCCTGTTCACCGGCTGCCACCTCCCTAGCCACCTCAGCTGGACCAACAGCAGGCTTGAGCAGAGAGACATGGAATGTGGGAGAGATACGATAATGGTTAGGGAGTGTCAGTCGAAAGGAAACAGGAGAGATTTGTCTTTTTATTTGGAAAGGACCCACGTACCTAGGGCTGAGTTTCTTGCAGGGTAGTTTCAGTTTCAGTCCTTGGGAATACGTGGGACCAGGACGACGATGCCGATCAGCCTGTTCTTTGAATGGCATGCGCTAGATGGGTGTGAGCTGCGTTTCATACCTCCTCACATTTCTTGAACCAAGTTTTCGACGGCTGGGAGTTTCACCAGACCAGGGAAATAGAGGGGGTTGAAAACCAAGTACACATTGAAAGGGAGTCAGACCTGTAGATGACTCTCAGAGAGTTCTGTGTGTATTCTGCCCACATGAGAAATTGGTTCCACTCCGCCTGGTTGGAGTGACAAGAGGTGCGCAGGAAATCGACCGATCTCCTGATTGAGGCGTTCCGTTTGTCCGTTGGACTGTGGGTGATAGCCTGAAGTTAGACTGATGTTGACCTGGAGGTTCTTGAAGAATGCAGACCACAGTCGGGAGGTAAATTGGGGACCTCGATCTGAGACGATGTCTTCAGGTAGACCATAGTAGCGGAATACACATTCACATAGTTCTGCCGTCTCCAGAGCTGTCGGCAGCTTGGGTATGGCGATGAGTCGACAAGCCTTAGAGAAACGATCAACGAAGGTAAGTATGGTGGTATTCCATTAGGACTGAGGTAAATCGGTGATGAAATCAATGGCTATGTGTGACCAGGGTTGACGTGGGACCTCTAGGGGTTGAAGCAGCCCGGCTGGACGGTGACGGGAGTGTTTAGCCATCTGACAGGAAGAGCATTTGTTAATGAAATTGATCACATTTTTATTGATAGATGACCACCAGTAGCGGGACTGGATTAGTTGAACTGTAGCTGTGCTGCCTGGGTGACCGGAACTGGGATGGTTGTGGACTTCAGCAATAAGTTTTTTATGAAGCAATGGGGAAACAAAGATTCTGTTCTCGGGACATGCCTGCGGAGTAGGGTTTTGTTCAGATGCCTGAATGATTTCATTCTCGATATCCCATTGAATGGGTGCTAGGATTAAGGGATCCTTCAAGACTGGCTCGACATCTTCAGACAATGTTTCTTCATCCGAAAGGCGAGAGAGAGCGTCCGCCTTGACATTCTTGGAACCGGGGATGTAGGTACTTTGAAGTCGAAGCGAGTAAAGAATAGAGCCCACCTTGCTTGTCTAGGGTTTAATCTCTTGCAGGACCGGATATATGCGAGGTTTTTGTGGTCTGTAATAACGGTGAATGGGTGTTTAGCGCCCTCAAGCCAACGTCATAATGTCTCTCAGCTGGGTTGAGCTTACGGGAATAAAAGGCACAGGGATTGAGTTTAATAGTGGTTTGGGATCTCTAGGACAGAATGGCTCCAATACCAGTGTTGGATGCATCGATCTCGACCACAAATGGTTGATTAGGATCAGGATGACACAGGATGGGTGCGGTTGAGAAACGGGACTTGAGTTGGTTGAATGCTCTAATGGCATCTGGATTCCACTTCAGACGAGCGTTGTTGGCTTTGACCATGGCTGTAAGGGGAGTTGCTACTGTACTGAAGTTTCTGATAAACCGTCTGTAAAAGTTGGCAAACCCCAGGAAACGTTGTAGCTGTCGGATGGTCTCAGGTTGTGGCCATTGCGTGACGGAGTCGACATTCTGCTGATCCATGGCGACTCCCTTGGGACTGATGATATAGCCCAGAAATGAGATGCAGGTTTGATGGAACTCACATTTAGAGATCTTGGCATACAGCTGGTGTTGAATCAGACGTTTTAAAACAGCTGACATGCTGGATATGTTCAGGTAAGGAATTGGAGTATATAAGGATGTCGTCGATGTATACGATGACCCACTGATTGAGCATGTCTCTAAATATCTCATTTATGAAGGCCTGGAACACGGAAGGACTGTTAGCTAGGCCGAAGGGCATAACGAGGTATTCATAGTGGCCATTTACGGTAGAGAACCCGGTTTTCCATTCGTCCCACTGTCGGATACGAACGAGATTGTAAGCACTGCGGAGATCCAATTTGGTAAAGTATTGGGCTGAGCAGAGTTGTTTAAGGGCTGCTGGGACTAATGGTAAGGGGTAGCGGTACTTGACAGTAATTTCATTCAGTCCTCTGTAGTCGATGCAGGGGCGTAGACTACCGTCTTGCTTCTTAACGAAGAAAAACCCGGCTGAAGCAGGTGAAGTGGATGGTCGTATGAAGCCTTTCTCCAGCTCCTCAGAGATGCAAGTATTCATGGCTTCAGTTTCTGGTTGAGAGAGGGGAAAACTCCGACCACGAGGGGGCGTTGTACCTGGCAGTAGCTCAATGGCACAATCATACTCGCAATGGGGTGGGAGCTTAGTAGCTTTCTGTTTATTAAA